>NC_142349.1:1792500-2092500 GCF_059441175.1 Urocampus carinirostris | reverse complement strand
ACAGCCATAGATTTTTATCAGAATAGAAAACCTTGTCAGTCAATTCTGTTGATCTAATCATCTGATAGAACAAAAGAGTTGTCCTATGGGTTGTGGTACTTGAGTGAATAGACGGAATGCAAAAGTCGGAGCAGTTTCTGAAGCAGGGAGAAAAGGAAGAGAGTTTCTGTATCCCGTCAGATAATCTTTCTACACAGGAGACGCATAGAAATCAGATAAGATTGCATACAAGTTGCATTTAGTTTGAAATATAAACAATATCACAACAACATTGTAAGTTTTAATTATGACTCGAACCTGTGACCTCCCAGTCTTGGCATGGGTGCCCAACCCTGAGGCGACCGAGCAGGTCCACATCTGCCGCTTACAAGACACACAATAAGACTTATGTGTGCGTTATGGTCATGAAAATTCGGTATTTACAAACCAGCACGACTAATCTTTAAAGATAAGTCTTGGTCTTTGGTCGACAGGGTGTCTTCATGCCCAACAACTTTGTGATCCAGAGGATGAAGAGTTACTTCCGTGATATATGGAATAAGTGTGACCTTACAGCAATCACTATATTCATTTGTGCATTGTGCTCCAGGTGAGTTAGTTGTTTTTCCTTTATCATCTAAAGCAGGGGTTTCAAATTTGCAGCCCAAAGGGTTATTTGCGGCCCTCTGGATGATAGTTTGAGGCCCTCGCCTCAATGAGAAAGTTAAAGGGACTGTGTGTATTATTTGACCACTATATGTTGTTGTATTATGTCGTGCAACTGAAAATAAGAATTAAAAAAGAAAGAATGACAATTACAGAGACTCAAAGTGACCATAAAACAACGTTTTTATTTTATTTTTTTGCCCAGCCTTTTGCAAGATTTTTTGGGGGTACCATTAGAAGAAAGATTGGAGATAATTATATCAGCTTCTTAGAGGTGAGGCTCATGTTATGTAAAATAAATGCTAATATCGCAAGCCTACTTTTCATCTACATCTTCATGATTGTTCATGTATTCTCTTATCTAACTTCCTTCTTGCGGGGTAGTGTAAAAATAACATGTAAAGTAATATACAGTCACGGTAATCCAAATTTAAAACTCAATTATATAATAAAGTGTGAATAATTTCACATATAAGTCTCACCAAAGTATAAGTTGCTCCCTCGGTCAAACTATGAAAAAAAATGTGACATAGTACGGAAAACATAATATTTAATAATGTACTGCGAAGCTTGTGTATGACTTCTCTGATTTTGTCTTTCAGAATGTTCCCCTGGTCATTTGATTTTAGTCGCGCTCTGATGGCCCTGGATTATTTGGTTTTCTCACTACGTCTGATCCATATCTTTGCTGTCCACAAACAACTCGGGCCCAAGATAATTATTGTTGGCAAAATGGTAACACCACACAAAAACGGACATGTCGATCACAAAGGAAGTTTTTCAAATTGTAATGTTAGAATTTGCTTTCTTCAGATGAGGGACATTTTCTTCTTTCTCTTTTTCTTGGCTGTGTGGCTCCTGGGTTACGGAGTAGCCAACCAGGCGCTCCTCTTCTCGTATGATCCCCGATCAGAATGGATATTTCGACGTGTCGTGTACAAACCTTACATGCACATTTATGGACTACTTCCGGTGGAAGAGGTGGACGGTGAGTGGAGAGTTCGTACGGGTGTTTGAAATCCTTGAAAATGCTTGAATTTTAATGTTGATTTTTTTTTCAAGGTAAAAAAATCTCTTACATTTTGGGTGGGGTCGAAAATAGTTGCAGTTGTTATGTTATCTGGCTGTCTGTCTCTATAAACCACACAATAAATTAAGATTGTTTTTGAAAGTGCGTGAACATCCTATTAGTTGCACTGAGGAGGATACTCCTATTTGGAAAACCAGCTCTTTTGGCTCAGCTCACTAATAAGAGTTGTGGCTTTTTGGCTCCTTAGATTTTTATTTTTATCTTTTTATTTTTTATTTTAATTTTTTTTTAACCACTACGGTCGGCGGGGCACCATTTCCTAGGCAGGTACAGCCTGGGGGTGCCTGTCCATCTCCAGGTCAACAAATGTTTCCACCCGGTCTGGAACTAGGGACCTTCGCATGTTAAATATGTGTTTGAAGGTGCTATCCACTGCACTATGGAAACATCAAACACATGTAGTCATCAAAATTAATAAAACATTATGGAGCAAATCATTCAGTATTTTACATGTTTTGCAGAGGATCTCCAAATAACACATGAAATATACATCAGAATATTTACAGATCTACAAATAACTTGTCAAATACAGAACACTTTTAGCTTTTTTTTCAAATACCTGAAAATGCAAAACAATGAAACAAAAATTAAAAATATCAACCCTTTAGTACGTACTATAGACAAATTATTAAAATGCAAAAAAACAAACTACCGGTATTTACAATTCTGTTTTAACCAATTTACACGCAAATCCTCTTTAAAACACCCAATAATACAAAATTAAGATAAGTAAAACAATAAGCAAAAGATCAGCAGTCTATAAGATTGAAAGATTGAATACACCCTGCTTCATTCACACACATACTAAATGACTAAACTCTCATACTCACACTGCAATGCTTTCACCCGCATACTACTGGTGACGGGCACTGAAAAAGCTGCGGTCAATCAGATTCAGATTCAGATTTACTTTATTGTCATCCGTATACACGTGTATACAGAACGAAATGTCGATATATCTGACCCGCATAGTTTCTTTGAACGTCAGCCGGGATAGATAAGATTAACCATGTCTTCGTCAGAATTTTTGCGCAGCAGTTCGTCATCTCAAACATCATCAATCATGGACAATTCATCACATCCACTACACAGCATCATCTCCAAACAGAAGAGCAGCTTCAGCAATAGACTGTCACAGTCTTGTTCCACGGACAGACTGAGGAGATCATTTCTTCCTCATGCCATGTGGCTCTTTAACTCCACCTGGAGGAGTAAAAGCCCACAGTAAACCCTACCCCATTTGCGTATTACCTTATTTTTTATTACAGTGTGTATTTTATGTAGCACAATTTAAATACTCTATATCAACACGTTATATTAGGTATTTGGGTATTTCTGTATTATATTTCTTTTATTTTATTATTATTTTATTTTTCAACACAAGGATACTGCTGGAAGTGTGAATTTCCCGACAAGGATGAATAAAGTATCTGTCTGTCTGTCTGTCTGTCTGTCTGTCTGTCTGTCTGTCTGTCTGTCTGTCTGTCTGTCTGTCTGTCTGTCTGTCTATATTGTATTTGGCTCATTTTTCTACTTTTAATGCATACAGTACTTTCTTTCCTTTTTTTATCTTCCATATTTAACTCAATTATTACCCAACACCTATAGAGCCCTTTCCGTGTTTGTAAGCAAATGTGACATAGCCAAGCTCCATGAGCATTGTTTAAGCAGAAGGGCAGAATTTAGGTCAGTTTATAGCAGCCCATTGGCACAAAAAGATCATAGATCATGGACAGGAACATAGATTTTGCTGTAGAACAAGCAGGCTTAATACATAGATTACTGGAACAATGACTTATGGTCTGATGAGGCAAAGATATTCCCTTTAGAAGTTACATCAAAATGTCCTCTCCCTTGGTGTACATTGCCCACAATGTCAGCTTGTCAAATTGGTTTTGAAATGCTAAAAACTAAAGTAAAAAATATTTTTGTAATATTACTCTGGTATTTTTGTATTTCCATAGTGGAATTTTGTAGTAAAGTATATCTGTATTATATTATATTCCATTATAGGATTTTGTAGTATATATGCAGTATTTCTGCCATAATATTTCTTCAGTTGTATTTTTTAGTATTTCCGTCCTAGTTTTTTCTAATATGTCTATTGTATTTTTGTAATATTTCCACAGTATAATTGTTGTTGTACCGTATTTTCCGCACTATAAGGCGCACCGGGTTATAGGGCACACCCCGAAATAACAGTTTTTGGTCCTATTTTTGACATACATAAGACGCACCGGATTATAAGGCGCTACAATGGGAACGTGGACAAAACAGTCAGATAGTTCAGTCCAACTTATACACCCTTAACATTCCGAAAGCTTGCAAATACGCAAATACGTGTCGAGAACACGTGCGGATGCGGTGTCCGTAGGATGTCACTCAAATGCATCGTTCCATCATTCGGAAGGTTAAAGTCTTGGGATTCAAGAAATGCCATCCATTCCTTAGTTTCTATTTTCTTTTTCGCTTGCAACTTTACTGTATATATGACAATAAACACTTGGAATTGAGTTTAATTTAAAAATAGATACTCCATTCCATCCATTATCTGCACCGCTTATCACAGAAACATCGAGTTCAGTCTGAAACAAGATACAGGGACAATATAAAACCCGGAGTAGCTCACCGAAGTCGTTGTGTTCATAATAATGTGCAGCCGTGGTCCTCTTATATCCGTGAGTTTAGTAAATCCAGGAGAATAAAATACTCACAAATACAAAATAGTAAAAAAAATGCTTTCTGTATGCCGTCAGCCATGTGCTATACGCATTCATCTTTTTCGGCCAATTGCAGGCTTTGTTTTGCCGTTTAAGCCAATGCCAGCCTGTAAATGACAAAAAGGATCCGCCTCTTGACCTCCGAATAACTTTAGCCAATAGTGATCGATTCAACTGATGATTGACACGTCTTTTTCGGCCAATTGCAGGCTTTGTTTGCCGTTTGAGCCAATGGCAGCCTGTAAATGATAAAAAGGATCCGCCTCTTGACCTCCGAATAACTTAAGCCAATAGTGATTGATTCAAATGATGATTGACACATCGGTTAGCCAATGAAACGCCGGTAAATAAATCCCAGCATCCACCGCGTACTACTTGGCGTTCGGGGGAAAATCTAGTCGGCGGCTGCAAGTTAGTTGGAAAACTTAATGTTGATCCATAAATAAGGCGCACTGTATTATAAGGCGCATGGTCAGCTTTTGAAAAAAATAAAGGCTTTTAGGTGCGCCTTATAGTGCGGAAAATACGGTATATATTTTGTCTTTTTGTAGTATTACTGTAGTAATATTTTTGTAGTACTATTTTAGTGGTATTTTGTATTATTCCTGTAAAAGTATTTTGTACTATTTTGAAGTATTTCCAAAGTAGTCATTTTGTAGTACTGCCGTAGTATTTTTGCAGTATTTGAATAGTTGTATTTTTGTAGTATTTCTTTAGTATTTTTGTAATAATACTGTCGTTGTATATTTTTGTAGTATTTCTAATATTTCTGCTGTAGTATTTTCGTAGTAAAGTATTGCTGTACCTGTAGTAGTATTTTTGTGTAAGACACACAAAGGGTCAATGGGGACAAAGTTGGCACACAAAAGCATTTTTTATCAGTAGTACTTTATTCGCTATTATATCGTTTGGGCAGGCTGGATTAAAAAGCCTGCTGGGCCACATCTGCCCAGCTGCCCATAGTTTGCCCACCCCTGGTCTAGTGTTTTCCTGCGCTATAACTCGTTGACTCTCATTGAACACGGTTCAAAAATTCTGGGTATGGAATTGACTTTGATCTTGAATGTTTTTTTTGTGTTTTTCATGTAGCTGAATACTTTCCAGAAAGTAACTGTACTGACAACAGGACACTGATTGAAGCAGGAGCAGAGCCTTGCATGAACACATATGCCAACTGGCTGGTTATCCTCCTTCAGGCTTTTTATCTTCTGGTTACCAACATATTGCTAATTAATCTCCTCATTGCCATGATCAGGTAAAGTAAGCAGGATTCATTTTAAATGCATGACTAAAGCTTAGTCTTTTATCCTGTTTCTTAATGTTTTCTGTTATTTCCCTTCAAAGTCTTCATTAAATGTTTTAACCCGGAGAGCTACAGTACATCAAATCACATTGCATGCGATCTACATGTATTCAGTTCTAAGTGTAATTGATTCAAATTATCTTCTATTTTAATTGTATTCTATTATTTTCTTATTCAATTATGCTCTGATTCTATTCTATTCTATTCTATTCTATTCTATTCTATTCTATTCTATTCTATTCTATTCTATTCTATTCTATTCTATTCTATTCTTTTCTGTTTTGTTCTAGTTCTATTTTATTTTATTTCCTATTTGGATGATAAATGAAGCCTGTTTTTTTACAATTCCAGTTACACTTTCACCCAAGTTCAGGAACGCAGTGACATTTACTGGAAATTTCAGCGCTACAGCCTCATTGTGGAATATCACTCGAGGCCATGCCTGTCACCGCCGTTTATTATCATTTCACATCTGAATGTTTTCATCAAGAGATACATTCGCCAGATTCCCTCAGAAAAGAAAAAACACTTTGGTAAGTACAGCACAAAAACACAATTACATATTGATAATATGAATACAATCACAACAAGTACTTCACGCTAGTATTTACATGCAGTGGCGAACTGTAAACTTCTCACCAAGGCCTTCAGTGATGATCTTTACTGGTGTGTCATTTGCAAACGAATCGGCTCTTGGAAGTCAGAAGGAGCCAGCTCCCTACCAACCTTGGAGCATGTGTGTCGAACATGCAGCCTGCAGCCGTTTTTAATCTTGCCCATGAAACAACACCCAGAGAAACACATTGAGATAAATCTTAAAATACGAATAATTTGAAAAATGAGCTGCAGTTTGAAATATGATGCTGACCAAGCCATGTGCCACTTGCAAAGCCATTGGAGCTATATTACTTTCTCTCTCTTTCTGACTCTCTCTCTTTTTCTCTTTTTCTATTACACTGTCTCTCCTTCTCTCTCTCCTTTTCTCTTGCTCAGAGGTTGTCCTTGCCCTCTTGTAGGATTTAGATCAGGGGATTATGTAATGTGGGGGCCTCCAACCTTTTTCAAGCTGAGAATTATTTTTTGGCACTAATTAGCACAAGGGACAACCAGTTTGATTTGAATTTATAAAATAGCTACTTAGCTAGATGGCTTATCAAGTAGCAAAACGGTAGCTTGATCGAAAGAAAAACAGGTAAAAAACTAAAAGAGAGCTCGATAGGTAGCTAAAAGAGTAAAAAGCCAACTTAATGGCCAGCTGTGCTAGATAGCTAGCTAGAAACGAGGCCAAAATTTAGCTTGATAACTAGCCAAAAAGGAAAAATGTTAGCTGGATAGCATGCACAAAAATGTTAAGAGCCAACTAAACAGATTGCTAAATAGATAGATAGATAGATAGATAGATAGATAGATAGATAGATAGATAGATACTTTATTCATCCCCTAAGGGAAATTCACATTTCCAGCAGCATCCCTGAGCTGAGAACAATACAATAATAAAGCCAAAATAAAACAATATTCAAATACCCAGTGTGACGTGCAAATGCCCACTTTAGCATGTTGTATAGATTAACTAAATAGTGCTACACAGAACACATAATGCAGTAAGATCCAATGTAGGTGGTGTGGTTTAATGTGGGCCTTTACTCTGCCGGGTGGAGTTAAAGAGCCTCATGGCATGAGGAAGAAAAGATCTCTTCAGTCTGTCCGTAGTACAAGACAGTGATAGCAGTCTGTCACTGAAACTGCTCTTCTGTCCGGAGATAATGCTGTGAAGCGGATGCGATGGATTGTCCATGATTGACCTCAGCTTTTTCAGTGCCTGTCTCTCAGCTGCTGTTGTATATAGCTTGTAAATAGCTTAAAAGGAAGGACAATAGCTTAAAGAGAAAGAGCACATCTTTGCTCACCCGCTTTATAAAACCCATAAATTAGAATCTAGTTTGTTGTATTTTCTGTCAAATACATCACTAAAAAGATGACTAAATAAATGTGTTTAATACATAAATAGATTCTCATTCTATTTACTTAATTAATTGCTTAAAAATTATCATCAATACTTAAATAGATTTGTTTTGTCCATGAAGCCAATTAACTAGAATATTATTAATATTATTAATATTATTAATATTATTAATATTATTAATATTATTAATATTATTAATATTGTTAATGTTATTAATATTATTAATATTATTAATATTATTAATTTGAACTTCCAGTTCAGGGTATCCCCTGCCCACTGTCCGAGGACAGTTGGGATGGGCTCGGGCACCCTGGCGACCCTACTGAGGATAAGCAGATAATGGATGGATCGATGGATGAACTTCCAAAATGACAACTTATCATGTTATCAATGTTGCTACTAAGTTTTTATCAGGTTTATTTTCAAAAATAGAGTTATGAACACTCAGTCAAAGAATACAATATATTTTTACTGTAAAATCACAATGACCCACCACTGGAGAGCTATTTTCAAAACAGGTCTGCAGGCACATCAGCTGTCCTTAGGGGGCACCATGGAGCCCGCGTGGACCACCTTGGAGACCCCTGGTGTAATGGGAGCCTGTGCAGCTCTTTTAAAACTTTTGTGATTAAGGCCTTTACAAATTAACACAACTTTACTTCACTTGTCTTTTTAGGCCATTAATGAAGGTTTTGCAGGCCCTGGCGGCTCACTGTGCCCTGATGTCCCACTACTGTTTCAATGTGTTTCAAGCAAAAGTACACTTTACACTGACTATCAGCCCTAACATGGTCATTCTGCAGATCCTAATCCTCAAATATGCACACACACTATGCAACAATGCACAACATATATGGAGCGGTCTTGCTTCAAAGTTGGCTAACACAGCAAACCTTGAAACAACATACAAATTGAAATCCACGACCAATTCTCTGCCTGAGGAAATTTTCTTTTATGATGCAACTGAGGTTGCCGGTTCAATTTTTTTGCAATCAGTTTTGGAGCTGCATGGCGTGAAGGCCAGCCGACTCAACATGTGGGAGGCCATCCAAAAAGAAGACCTGCTCTCTGCTCAAAAAAAGAGGCAAAGGGAAAGTGATAGAGAGCGCCTTAAACGTACCTCCCAAAAGTAAGTATGCCCACTGTGTACGTAGTAGTGTGTGTATGAAAGAGGGAGTATACAGTGAAGTGGTATGTGGGTGAAAACATTGTAGTGTGTGTAGGAGAGTATAATAGTATGTGTGTGAAAGAATAGTAGTGTGTGTATATGAGAGCATAATAGCTTTTGTGAGAGAGTATAGAAGTGTGTGTTGCGAGAGTATAATAGTGTGTGTGTGGCATTTCGTACCTGCCAAAATCAGACTCCGATGCTAATATGGACCCTGTTTGAGATATAGAATTGTAACTTCTAGTGTAACCTTCTGTGACATAAATATGTCAGCACGGTGATTTTGGGGTTATTCAGACTTTTTATTGAGGAGTTAGCAAGGGGGGTGTGGGGGGCTTATAGCAGGCATTTTACCTCCCAAAATCTGACTCTCTTGCTAATATGGACCCTGTTTGAGATATAGACTTGTGACTTCTTGGGTAACCTTCTGTGACATAAATATGTCAGCTCAGTGATTTTGAAGGGTTTCAGAATGTTTCTCATAATATTACTACTTAAAAAGTGGTCGGCGGCGCCCTCTGTTGGCTGCGGCTGCATCGGCTCGCTACAACGGGTCAGGTGCAATCGACATTTCGTTCTGTGTACATTGTTACACAGAATGACAATACAAGGAAATTATTATTATTATTATTATTATTAATAATAATAATATTAGTAATACAACGCACTAGATTTTTCGAACACCTATTCAGTAACCAGGGTTGGGTAGGGTTACTTTAACTTGATTACTTTCAGTTCCTTTTGGATTACTCCAATACCAAATATGCTAATAAAAGACAAAAGAAACTAAATATGAATAAAATTATGACTCACAACACGTGGTAAGCTTTCTCTCCTGGCTTTGATCTTCGCCAAAACTAACATAAAATGCGACAGAAACAAAATGAAAATAAATCCAAACAGCTTGCCAACATCAATTTTGCCGTTCCATGTGTTCTGTTACTCCCCAAGCCTGCACAAAATTTAGTAATTTTATTTATATTTAGTTTCTTTTGTCTTTTATTAGCATATTTGGTATTGGAGTAATCGAAAAGTAATTGAAAGTAATCAAGCTAAAGTAACCCTACCCAACCCTGTCAGTAACACATAACAAAGTGGAGGTATTCCTCTGTAGTTGGATCCCAAAGTCAAAAAAACATAATAAGTTTAAAGTGTGTCTTACTTTGCAAATAGTATAGGCAGGGAAGTCCGATTTTAAATGAAGATTTACACCGCGGGACCCAATGCAACCAGGGCTTCATTCACAATAAAATACATTCCATAAGGCTATTATGATTCATCAAATAAATGCTATTTGTGTACAATTAGTTGTGATCGTGGATATCATAGCGTACATTGATTCATCTCCGGTGTTGATGACTTTTGCATCCGCGTTAACAAACGCATTTTGTAGAATACGATCGCGCTTTATTGTTTTAATAAACGTGTTATATAGACTACGATTGCTTAATTGTTTTAATTAGCTCGCTTTATTGCTTTAATAAACTTATTATATAGAATGCGATCGCTTTTGTCGGAACCGCAGCAGAATGCGGGTTCACGTGAGGGGGTGATTTTGCAGGGGAGTCGTATTTAGGCACGCGTTTTAATGTATCCGCCTTGTCAGACTCATGCTTGAATTCATGTTGTCTCATAATGTTTAACACTTGATGTGCGAGGTACAACACTTTCGAGGCATAATGCACAAACAGCACGGTCATCTTTTGCAGAAAAAGCCCTAATCATCTGGCCACGCTGGCTGGAAAGAACAAGATTTTTCCGCTCGAGGAGCCCTCATGATTCCGCTGTCGTGATTCGTTCATTTATCGCGCGCCCGTGTTTCTGTGAGAGGGTTAAAACACATATCTCTCCTCCTCTGTGAGGCACCGCGCAGACACACGCTCACCGTAAAGCTGTTAAACGAAAATGTCTAAATTTCAGGTAAAAATGCGCATATTAAAAAAAAAACTTTTTTACTTCGCCGTGCGCTCGCGTGCCACTGGTTAACCCCTCACGTGCCACTGCTGGCACGCGTGCCATAGGTTGCCGAGCCCTGGTTTAGGAGAACATATGTGTAAGAGTATAATAGTATGTTGTGTGCGTCTATATTAATGTGACTAATACTCTGGAGGATTATATTAGTATGTGTGATAGAGTGTAGCTGTGTGTGTATATGTGAGAGTAGAATCGTGTTTGTGGATTAGAATGATTGTGTCTGTAGAGATTACAGTTGTGCACGTGTGAGAGTATAATGATAAATGTGAGAGCAAGTTTGATTTACTTCTCAAACAGCCCCTGTATACACGCGTCTGTGTCTTTATATGAAGGGTTGACAGCGTGTTAAAACACATGGCAGAGAACCGTGACCACGACCGGCGTTTACAGCTGTTGGAGACCGAGGTTGGCTGCACACAAATCTTACTAGTGTTAAAAAAGTATGCCGCTACAGTACTACTATTTGGCAGTTTGTACTTGTCTCCTTAATGTCCCAGTGTATAATAATTGATCACCAGATGCCACTGTTGTTTAACGCGAACAAAAATCAGTGCCACAGCAAGTAACGGAACAGCATACAAACATGGCACTGACCTAAGTAGGGATTCCACTATGTAAAATAAATAAAAAGTTCTCGACCTATGATTTTCTATCAAATTAACATTGGTAGGATAGTTTTTACTCACCAACAATCGTTTTCATTTGTGCACAAAATCCACCCGGTGTGCCTCCTTTGATAAAATTTTTATCCTAGCTGCACACCGGTCTTTTCCCAGTTCCCTTCAAGGTCGCAGTGGAGTGCTCAGGGGAGGAGATTTTTGTTTGTCTCTTTAGTACAGTGGTACCTCTACTTACGAATTCAATTCGTTCTGGGAGTGGCTTTGTAACCTGAAAACTTCATAAGAAGAGACGCATTTTGTATGTGAATGCACTAATCTGGTCCAAGCCCCGCATAAGTACAATATGAGATCTATTTTTTTAAATAAATCATAAAAAAGCATCAAAACATAAAACAAATACATATTAAAAATAGATTACCAGAAAAAAAACATGACATCTGCGCTGACAATCTATCAGAAATGCACGAGATCTCTCTGTCTCTGTCTCTGTCTCTCTGTCTCTCTGTCTCTCTGTCTCATAGTCTCTGTCTCTCTCTCTCTCTCTCTCTCTCTCTCTCTCTCTCTCTCTCTCTCTCTCTCTCTCTCTCTCTCTCTTTCTCTCTCTCTCTCTCACACGCTTTCACACTCTTCCCTTCCCTGTGTCTATCTTTAAAACGTTCCATATCTCCTATCTCCCCACCCTCCTTTAGATGGAGTTCTGCTGCAACGCCCTCTCCTGGATGATGGACGCTATGTCTCAGAGTAATTTGATTTCAACTACGCGTCCTCCCCCGCTACTAAGAGGTAAAATTATACTTTGATTTTCCAGAAAGACGTTCTGAACACATATTCATCATACCACTATCATCACGCTTGTAATATTCCAGGAGTAATTTGCCTAATCTCTTTTTTTGTTTGCCTCTTGTTGTAGATTTTTCACCAATCTAAATCGCCTGAAAATGTTTCTACATGCACTTGCACACGTGATTGTATACACACACACACACACACAAAAACTTCCAATCACACTCTGGGGAAAACATTTAAATTTCGGATTTTTGGATGTTATTTGTTTCTCTTTTTAACAAAACTGCGAAACAAAAAAAGCCTGTGCACAAAAATTGTTTTGTTAGTCTTCAGATCGTTTGTCAGCCTCTGGAGGTATGACATTGTAATTATTTGTGGTTGTCTGGACAATAATTTCATTGAATCACTAGGGGTAGGCGATACTGGTATTATTGTTATCTATTTGATCCAGTCAGAGGTGGGTTGTTCAGGGTTACCTTTACTCTGTTACATTTATTTGGGTAAGTATTGGGACATTTCGTCTTTTAAATCCATTCATCCATCCATTATCTGCACCACCTATCCTCACTAGGGTCGCGGGGGTAGAGGTGGATCCTATCCCAGCTATCTTCGGGCAGTGGGCAGGTAACACCCTGAAGTGGTTGCCAGCCAGTCGCAGGGTACACAGAGACAGACAACCATTCACTTGCTCATTCACACCTAGGGACAATTTGGACTGGCCAATTAACCTGACATGCATGTTTTTGGAATGTGGGAGGAAAACTGAGTGCCAGGAGGAAACCCACGCAGGTACGGGGAGAACATGGGAGGCTGTGGTAGCTGGACTTGAACCCTGAAACTGCACTGTGGGGCTTCACGCCAACCACCCAGCCGCCATGCCCCTGTTTTTACTTTTGCTTGAGTAGATTTGTAAAGAAGAAAGTGTACTCTTAGTCTGCTACATTAGTGTACATTGAAGCCATTACTTAAATCCCCTCCATGTAAGTAGTGGCGGTTCTAGGCACGGGTCAGGCGTGCAGCCGCCTGCGACGGCAATTTTACCATGACACATGGGGGGCGGCACGAGAACCTCCCCCAAAATAAGAATGCTAATAATAAATGTGCGCTGCTAAGCGGTTTTGTATTATCTAACAATATGAGTTTGCCTCTTGTCAAATGGGCGCCCCTTCGTTGCAGCTTTGATGCCCATGCTTGCGGCTAAGTTGGGTAGAGAGACTAACAAGCGATGAGGAAAAGCGTAGGGGAAGGGGGACACTTCACCTCTAGCTGGTTCTCTTAAAATGAACGTCGTTGGTGTTCACTGTCTTACTTTACATTATATAAACAGTTGGCGGCCCCTGTCTTCCAAATGCAGTAACGGACATTGTTCATAACTTTGAAAATAAAGGCCAACTACTGCGCATTTTTCTGAATTGTGTGAAATGAATAAAATAGTCATGAGGCTGTTATGATGAGGCCCGTGATGAGCCATTCAGTAATGCACTTAAAAAGGTTTAGGATAAAATATTTCAATATTGTTGTTGATGCAGCCACATCAGCCATCAACGAGAGATTTTCCAACATTGAATGATGTGGGAAACAAACTCTGAGTTTTGACTAGTTTCCCAAGTCTGAAAGACAAAGAGCTGGAAGAACAAAATGAGGCACTAGGCACCACACTCTGACTGTCCTTTAAAAGGTGCTCAGATTCAGTCTGAAAACAGCTTTTGCAGGAAATAAAAAGCTTTCCTGAACTATGATGAAAAACCATGAGCCTCCTTGAGCTGATAACCTTCGTAGATGATAAGGATCTATCTGAGATCTACCACAACAACTTATGGAATGCTGTCAGGACTGCACTCCTTCTGCCAGTCATGGTGGCTTAGGCAGAGAAGAGCTTTTCAAAAGTGAAGTTGATAGAGTTGTTCGTGAGGTCAACCATGTCTTAGAAGCGGCTCACTGGCCTTGCTGACTTCAGCATTAATCCCGAAATTTGGGAGCAGATTGCTTATATATGGTCTGCATTTATATAGCGCTTTTCAAGTCAATGAAGTTCTCCCAAAGCGCTTTACAATGTGCTTCACACTTTTCCCTTTTACACACTAACTAAGCGATAGCAGCGTCAGCCATCCAAGGCAACTACTTATGATGATATTATCAATGATTTTGCATCAAGGAAAGCCAGAGAGGACAGGTATTAGTTTATGTTTTATTTTCATATACAACTAAATTTTCCTTAGGGTGTTTTCACATGTAGGTGAGTCTGTGCTTTTTTGATTTGCTGTATAAAATATAAGTCTATTTAATCATTTTATATTATTTTTCTATTTACATCTTTTAATAATATTTGCCATTTTTATGTATATAGCGTATTTATATTTATTATTCAAGCATTTTTTTATAACTATTTTGTTATGTTTACAGTATAGAGTATTTATATTGTTTTTACTTTAAGCATTTGTGCAATTGACAAATACATGTACCGTAAATTCCAGACTATAAGACGCTACTTTTTTCCCAAACATTCAACCCTGCGGCTTATTCAGTGATGCGGCCAATTTATCTAATTTTTTTTACAGCCGCCAGCATTCCTCGCGTTTAAGGCACATGACGCAGCTTACAATCTAAACGCAATCGAGCAGTCCGATAAGGAAGGAAACAGAGCTACTGCACGCAAACTTTACCTTGCGAGCGTGTTGCTAGCGTGTATTTGAATAAGGGAGCGTGGGACGACGTCTATGTGGCAAATTCTCTTCCCCATACTAAAGGAGGGCAACTTTGAATACGACAGTTATAGGGAGGAAGATGAGAACGTTTAACCGTAATTTTTTGGTTTGAACAAATTTATTGACACTAATAACAGAAAACAATCATGACAATCTCAACAGCAATTAAGCACATTCACAATATTATATTTCAATATGACGTTTTTAACAGCAAACACAATGTGAGGTTTGAACAACCCTTCTCGAAAATCTTAATAGCAATCAAGCATATTCACAATTTCATTATATAACATCTTTGTTAGTGTCAATAGATCCGTCCAGGCCAAAGTCGATTGTCTTTGGTCTGAACAAATCCACCGACACCAACAGCAGCAAAACAAACACGACAATCTCAACAGCCATCAAGCATATTCACAATTTTGTTATATCTGACAATATGACGTGACGATATGACGTTTTAACATTTTTTCCTGACATTTTCAACATCAATTAAACAATTTCAGAGTTTTTATCTTTTAACAGTAGTTAACCAACGTGTAAAGGGCAATACTATTGTGCAAGGGCATAGCTCTGCCATCCCACCCTCCCAAGCAGCATCCTTCCAGTCCTCTGTGTGGGTCCTCTCCCTTCTTACTTCTACTTTCCACAACCCAGGCCGTTGCTGCCGGGACCCCCACAGTGTGGCTCTGGTTCCCCCCTCCGGGTGGGTGCAGACGATTCTTCTTTATGGCTGCGTCCTAGGCCCGCCGCTCGCAGATTGTATGGTATCTGCAGCCATTTGGAGCACAGCCACGGGGGGGATCTGCCTGCACCTCCATACCAGCCGGTTTCTGGAGGTCCAGATGGCGTCCTTGATGGCGGCGAGAGTGAGCCAGTCCCTGGCAAAGTCGTTCCGAGACCTCCTCGACCGACTCACCCCGTAAAGCACGTACTGTGCATCAGGGACCTCCCCTGCTGGCAAGTCCGGGAACTTTCCTAGTTGGTCGGCCATTGTCCACAAGTCCTTGGCAGCGTTGCACTCACAAAAAAGGTGCCTCACCGACTCCTGGGCGCCAAAGCCAGGTCGAGGGCATGTCGAAGTCGCTGACATTCCTCGGTGGTGCATTACGGCTCTGACTGGGAGAACCTCATGAGCCACCATCCATGACAAGTCTCGTAGTCTGTTTGGGAGGGCAGGATGATTCACGTTGCTCCAAACTGTTGTAGGTTTGCCAAACGCAAGCCCCTGCACAGGACTTACTGTTGCTCGCCCTTGCACAATAGCAATAAGGGCCCTGTGGTTTTGTAAAGTGTGACATTCTTGTGTTTCCAAATCAAACTTCTTTAAAAAATCCCGAATAAAGAGATGTGTTGGTGGCAAGTTAAATGAAACTGGAATCAAACGATTGTTTGGTTCAAGCTTTAGCTTCCGCAAATATGAGCCCATCCAAAACCGGGTCATCGCTTGACTTTTCGGGTTGTTGGGTGGGCCCACAGCGCTTTGGAAGTGGAGAGAGACATATTTGCTTCCCAGGAAAAGCTGGAGGTCAGGCACTCCTTTCCCCCCTTTTTCCTTTTTCTTTTTCATTGTATCTCTTTTTATCCTTTCCCACTTTGAGCCCCAGACAAAGCGAAAGATGGCTCGGTCCAGTTGTAACAGCACGTTTCTTTTGGGCATAAAAACTAAACTGATTGACAAAAGCAGTGGGAGGATGATCGCTTTGATGATTAGGACCTTACCCTCTATTGTCAGTTTTCTTAATGACCAAAAAACAAGTCTTTGCTTAACTTTCCTTGTCACGTCATCCCAGTTGGTCTCGCCTCCTCCATCCGCATTGAATTTTATCCCTAGGATTTTCTGGTCCGTCTTTAACACTGTCAGTGGGAGTCCTGCCTTTTGTGTCTCTTTCCACGTTCCATAAAACTTCACTTGTGATTTTTCTCTATTTAGCCTTGACCCAGACGCCCTCCCAAACAGGTCAGTCAAGTCAAGGGCTCTTCCAACAGATGCGCGGTCAGTACATAAAATATTAAAATCATCCATGTACAAAACACACTTGGTAATTTGTCCCCCACTTCCTGGGATATTGATCCCTTCGACAAATCTATCTTTTCTTAACATTTGTGCCAAAGGTTCAATGCAAAGAACATAGAGAAGGGGAGCCATAGGGCAACCTTGACGTACACCGCAGTTGATCTCGATTGCTTCCGATAAATTCCCGTTAATCATGAATTTGCTGTAGATGTCTCGGTATAGCAGTCCCACCCACTTGATGTATTTTTGGGGAAAACCACATCTTTGCAATACCCTGAAGAGGTATTGGTGCGAGACTCGATCAAAGGCTTTTTCAAAGTCTAGGTTTAGGACCGCTAGTCGCATGTTTCTGTCTCTCGCATAACAAATGGTGTCACGGATCAGCATGAGACTGTCGCTGATCTTCCTTCCCACGATGGCACAGGTTTGGTCCGGATCAACCAAGTCTCCCAAGACTACAGACATTCGTGTTGCTAGAAGCTTGCTGAAAATTCAGTCCACGTTTAAAAGCGTTATGGGTCGCCAGTTTTTTAAGTCAATTTTGTCTCCTTTTTTGTCTAATAGAGTTACTATCCCTATTCTGAAACTGTCTGGCATGTTGTCTCGACTGGAAAATTAGTTAAAAACAGTAATCAGATCTGGTGCTAAAATATCCCAAAAAGTCCGGTAAAATTCGAGGTTGAGCCCGTCCTCCCCGGGTGATTTGCCTTTTTTCATAGTCTTTATGCAATCATTCAGTTGGTCTTGGGTAAAGTCCGATGTTAAAAAGGGGTCTCGACGCACTGATCTTGAAATATGATCTAATACATGCCCCATTTCATTCTCATGTGTTTCTTTCTTTTCAAATAATTTTTTGTAGTAGTCTTCGACTAATTTGGTTATTTCACTACTTTCCTTTGTTATTTGCCCGTTTTCGTTTTGAAGTATAAAAAGCCCCTAATTTTTGCTCATAATTTTTTTTTAAAAAGTAGCGTGTACATTTTTCCCCTTCTTCTATTTCTCTTTCTCTGCTTCCTATTATGATGCCTTTGCTCTTTATTCCCGCCAAAGCGTTTAGTTCTTGTTTGGTCTCTTTGATTTCATCATTAAAGTCCATCCCCTTTTCTGTTAGGATGAAATAGCGTTGGAGTCTTCTTTGTAGTCCCGACATGCGTTTCATCTCTTTAAGTTTCTTATTTTTCCCTGCATTTTTAAAAAAGGTCTTTGTTCGTTTCTTTGTCATTTCCCACCATTGTGCTCGTGAATCATACGAGTCTTGAAGGGTCTGCCAGTCTTTGTACAGCTCCCTGTATTGTGCGGCTAGAGCCTCATCAGTTTAACCTCCACAGACCCTTCCCAACAGTCATACCTGAAGGAAATGAGAGAGAGCTGGACAGTAGCAAGTGATCCGAAAAAAAACAGGAATTAATCTTGCATCACTCTGTGCTAAACCCCTTGTAAATATGTAGTCTATTTGAGAGGCTCTGGCATTGTCACTACTGAACCAGGTGAAGCCTTCCTCTCCTGGATGTATGGATTTGAAACAGTCCTCCAGTTTAAATGTCCGGCACATGTCTTGTAATAAAGTTGATGTTTCATCTACTTTAAACTCATCGGTCCTCTTTCTATCCTTCCTACTTAGGATGCAATTGAAATCTCCTCCCACGATTAGTGGTTGATGGCCTAGCATATGCAACTGGATGTCCTCTAAGAGTTCGTACCTGAGTTGTCTGTCGGCATGGCCATATATGTTAATGAGGTTAAAATAATTCCCTATATAAGAAAGTCTTGCTAAGGGCCCGGTCACACAGCCGATTGCGGCTGAATCACGGCCAGAAATTTCTGCCTGTGAGGCGGACGCTATTGGACGCTTTGAGATCGCCATACAGATGAGATTCAGCAGTGCTTAACACGCGATCGGAAATTCACGCGCGGTTGGCAGCGCGAAAAAGTTTTGCGCTGCTCAATACTTTAGAACACGGGTAAACAGCCTTTCACGGGCGTATCGAGGCTGAATCACAGCCAGAAATTTGGCCGTGAAGCAGGCGCTGTTGGGCGCTGTTGGACGCTTTGAGACCGCCATATAGACGAGATACAGCAGTGCTTTACTCGCGGTCGGAAATTCACACGCGGTTGGCCGCGCGAAAAAGTTTTGAGCTGCTCAAAACTTTGAGCACGTGTTAACCGCGGGCGGCACACGAGGTAATGACGCGGAAATGATGCAGAACGACGTGCCCTGGCATGGGTAGGACGGGGAATTTCAGCGGGTAATCGTGGGTGGAGCATGGTAATAGCATGTTCTGCGCCTGTATCGCGGTGTTATTACGTGAAATTAGCGTGTTACGTGTGTGACGGTCAAACGCCTTTCTCCGCGTATATACAGCGCGATTTGCCGAGCACACGTCAGTTGTGCTCGAGACGTCAAGGGGTGGACATGGATCTCCGTCACCGTAGTGACCTCGTGTTAATCCATTTTTATTTCTTGACATTTATTTTCATTTCATAACAAGATAATAAAATCAAAATGAAAAACTATTACAATAATAACATATTGGCTTCTTCGGTGCCATAGCTTGAAATCTTGATCTTCACGGGACTGTGTCTTGAGCGGTTATGATTTCTACAGCCCGGTGTTATGCCGAGAAATGCATCCCTGCCGAGATTTGCATCCCCTCGCTACTACAACCACTTTTACCTCGTTTTATCTCACTTTTTTCACTTTTAGGGAATGTAATGGCGAACATATAACCAAATGCACTTCGTCTTGCATTTGTTGGGAATGTAATACAACTTAAACCATTCCGTCTTTGTTTTTGTTGTGAACGTAATCGTAATCTCATAACAGTACTCCCCTTTATGATGAGTTGAGGGTTGTTTATTATAATGGCTACCCCATCGTTACGGTTTTCATTCGAGCCACTCCATAATGACGGATATGGCCAAATCTCTTCCCACTGTTTCTAATTTTTTAGAAAGGGGATGCAGCATTCTTGTAGTAAAAACACATCCGTTCTGATAGTTTTTAAGAACGATAAAACACTGTGAGCCTTAACCTTTGATCTCACACTTCTCACATTGATAGTAGAGAATGTAATGTTCATAATTGTTGTTAAAGTATTTAAACTACTTAGACAAAACCGGGGGATCCGAGTCCATTCTTTGGTGATCATCGAGAGTGTCACCTGTGTCAGACACATCACTTAGCAGTACCTCATTTGGAGACTTACCGGGGAAAACTCTGGAATCCTCTGACTCTCTGTCTGTGGTTCCAGGTCTTCCCCTTGTTTCTGGGTTAGGGAGTGAGCCAGAGGACCTATCGAGGGGTCTCTTACTTCCCTGCCCACAAAGGGTCAGATTTTTTCCCTCCCCGACTTCCTCCGGCTCAACTTCATACAGTTCCCTTGTGGGCTTTTTCATCAGCAATCGGCTTTCTTCTAAATCTCTTCTCTTTGTTTCCGGTGTTTTCACCACCCCCAATTTTGTCTTACTTTTACCCCTCTTTCCAGTGCCCGTATGGGTTTTTGGAGAGTCGTTCGCCTTTTTGACTTGTTTGTCTTCTCCAAATCCCGGCAGTGGTGTAGCAAACAAATTTGCTAATTCGGACTCTCTTCCAGGCCCTTCCTGATTAATATGTGTTTTTGGAGTGGCAGTTGCCTTTTCTATTTGTTTGTCTTGTCCAAATTCAGGTATTTTATGAGAAATCGAATTAGAATTTCCAGGTCCTTCCTGATTCAAATTTGATTCTCTGGTCTCTCCTCCAGGGGTTTTGGTAGGGACATCTGTATTTTCAATTTGTTTGTCTTGTCCATTTTCTTTGCGCATTTCTTGATCAAATTCATTGGGTATTTCCATAACTTTATTCATTTCCTGTTCATTTTCATTGGGTATTTCCATAACTTTATTCATGTCTTGTTCATTATCATTTGGTATTTCCATAACTTTATTCATTTCATCGTCTTTGTTATCTTTATTCATTTCATTGTCTTTGTTACATTTATTCATTTCATTATCTATGCTGTCTGACATAATTTCATTGTCTTTGTTGTCTTTGTTAACTGCCTTCCTAGCTTTCAATTTGTTAGCAAACGATTTCGGGCAGTTTCTATAGAGGTGGTTCGTTTCTCCACAGAGGTTGCATTTTCTGCTATTGATACATTCCTCAAAGGAATGTCCAATTGTCCTGCACTTTCCACAAAAAATTCGATCACATACCTCAGCCAGATGCCCATGCTCACCACATTTGCGACAGAGTTTCGGTTGCCCTTGATAGTGGATAAAGCCACGGTTTCCCCCCAGGAATATAGTCGACGGGAGGGGTTTCAGTCCCTGAAAGCCCTGAGGATCTTGCCATTGTTGGACGGGTACCCTCCAGGCACCAGTCCAATAGCCTTTCTCACCCCTCACCTTCATAGCCTGGCCTTTTACCGAGCAGTATCTACTCAACCAATAACAGACGTCATCAGCACTCACCACCTCACTAAACATTCTGACAATGACAATCTTGTTAGCATTATCAGTCAGCTTCTCCACTGTAAATCCAGAAAACTGGGGCCTCACTCCCTCAAAGCAATTCCAAAACTCTTGATAAAGAGCCGCCGTTACAAAACTTACATCAAAGCCCTTGCCAGAAGGCATTTTTATGACAGCATGTATCTCCTCCTTTTTAAACTTCAGAAGCTTTTCAATAAACTTGTCAACAAAATCCAGCCTTAACATTCCCTCCGAAATTGCCACAACATCTTTGAGCAAGAATCGTACGCAGTTATGTCTCCGCCCGCCGGTATAATGCCATTGCAGGACTCGGCTGCTTTACTTCTAGCTATATCAAAATGGTTAGAATTGTAAAATTAATAATTAACAACACACTTAAAACCGATGCCAATGAGAGTATAAACGCATAGAACGAGCAGTGCTAACCTGATGCGTCCGCCATGCACCGTAAAAACTACCAAAACGTTGCTTGAAACACCCGTAACCTCTTTCGACTAACTACCAGGTAAAGCAAGAGAACAGTACCACAGTTCTACATGTACGGTATGTTTTTTTTCAACAGGCTCGTTAACTATATTGCGAGCGTGTTGTTAGTAGCGATTTGCTACCCTTCACAGGCACGGTTTGGGATGAAAGTTTTATTATTATTATTAAAGCTTTGAAAACTCTCTCGGTGTACCGTCTTTCTTTGTAAATATGTGTAACCATGTATAATATGTATTTGCAACTGTATATTTTTGTAATGTATTTATTTGTATTTATTTTGGACACTTATTCTGATAAGTCTTGCACTGACCAATTAAAAAGAAGGGGCGTAACAGACGCGGGGCATGACGGGAAGTGGGGACCGGTAAAGGTGAGTGTTTGTGGACACGGCAGACAATAGTGGATATATATTTTTCCCACCCTTACCTTTGGAAATATACACTTTTTTTCCATGGATTACTTTTAACGGGACCTGGACTCTGCAGGTCTGCATCAAATCTTAATTACCGGTATCATTTTCCGTTCATTTTGACGGCTGTGGTTATTGAACTGTGTACTTTATGCTCAGTTAAAATCGCGGGACTTAAAGTAGGGTTTGGGTTAGTTGTATGATTGTGTTTCATGTTTTAATGTGGGCGCATGCGGCTTATATACAAGTGCGGCTTGTGTAAGTACAAAATCAGTTATCCTCTTAAAATTTGGTGGGTGCGGCTTATAATCAGGTGCGCTCTATAGTCCGGAATTTATGGTACTTCTTTTTTTTTGGTTTGAACAATTTTATTGACACTTTTAACAGCAATTAAACACATTCACAATTTTATTGTCATATTCTAACAATATGAGGTTTGAACAATTTTTATCAACACTTTTAACAGCAATTAAACACATTCACAATTTCACCATATCATATTCTAACAAGGTTTCTGGAGGTAAAGTGAAAGTGTGACATTCTGCCTTTGCTCTTTATTTCCGCCAAAGCTTTTAGTTCTTGTTTGATCGCGTCCTTCTTTCATCACAGTGCTCCCCTTTATGATGAGTCGAGGGTTGTTTATTAAAATGGCCACCCCATCGTCACGGTCCTCACCCAAGCCACTCCACAATGAAGGGCACGGCCAAATCTCTTCCCACTGTTCATAACCTTCCAAAAAGGGAGTGCAGCATTCATTGATAGTAGAGACGGTAAAGTTCATAGGTATTGTTGAAGTATACAAATTACTTAATCAAAACCGGGGGGTCCGAGTCCATTCTCTGGGGGTCATTGAGAGCGTTACCTGTGTCTGACTGTATCTCATTTGGAAAAAACTCTGAAGTCCTCTGACTCTCTTTCTGTGATTCCAGGCCTTCCCATTTTTTCTGGGTTGGGGGGGATGTGGGGGTGGGTGTTAGGTCAACCCCAACACTTGAAATAAAAACCTGCACTCAAAGAAGACACAGAGACGTAAGTATGACTTACTTGCAAGGAGAAATGACCATAGACTGCCTGTAACAGTCTACTAGACACTCTGAAAAAGTCTAGTTCGTCCTTGCCTTTTTATTGTATTAGGAACGCTTTAATTTACATGTTTCTTCTGCTAAAGGGAGGGGGAGTGACAAAAAAACAGTTTGAGATCTGTTTTCACAACAACATCTTATCGTATCAACACCTGTTTAAACTTACAACAACATGTTATCCTATCAACAATATTACTACTATTGAACTAGGCGAGAATGGCACACTAAGCAAGAATATACACAGTATGCAACAGTAGAATAACTTATTTACAGTTTAAATCCATCAGGGGGGCAGAGGGCAAGTCTCTTGTTTCCTTGCCCACAAGAAGAAGGAATCAGATTTTTTTTCTTCCCCCGCTTCCTCCGGGTCAACTTCATACAATTCCCTTGTGGGCTTTTTCATCGGCAATCGGTTTTCCTCTAAACCTCTAATCTTTGGTTCCGGTGTGGTCACCACCCCCATTTTGGTCCCATTTTTACCCCCCTTTCCAAGTTGTATTTTCTGGCCTCAGGAGGGACCTTCGCCTTTTCGATTTGTTTGTCTTGTTCGATTTCAGGTAATGGAGGAAAATTCAAGTCTGATTTTTTGGCCTCACCTCCAGGTCCTTCCTGACTGAAAGGGGTTGTGGGAGGGACATCTGCATTTTCAATTTGTTTGTCTTGTCCATTTTCTTTGGGTATTTCTTGTCCATTTTCTTTGGGCATTTACGTATCTTTATTCATTTCATTGTCTTTGTTACCTTCTTTCCCAGCTTTCAACTTGTTAGCAAACGATTTTGGGCAGTTCCTGTAGAAGTGGTTTGTTTCTCCACAGAGATTGCACTTTCTGCTATTGGTACACACCTCAAAATAATGTCCAATTGTCCTACACTTTCCACAAAAGATTCGATCACAAGCCTCAGCCAGATGTCCATGCTCACCACATTTGTGGCAGAGTTTAGGTTGTCCTTGATAGTGGATATAACCTCGGTCTTCCCCCAGGACTATCATCGACGGAAGGTGTTACAGTCGTGTTAAATATGTGTCTTGGCTGGGGGGCGCTTGACTAATTTGACTATGGATGTAAAATACAAAAAAGAATATACGAAACAAAGAGCCTTTGATATGTCATAAAAGCCAAATGACACAACGTCAACGCCACATAGTTTGTGTTTCCACAAACATATGAAAGCCTCAAGTGATACAATGCATTTTCTACAAAGTGTTATTTAAAATTTCAGAACTGAATAATGTCCCACAAGTGGTTTACGATCTAGAACTGTGTCAGTATTGTCACATGCCCTGGTGGGTAAGGGATTTGTGAACTATAATAATAATATAATAATATAATATAATAAATAAGACTATCCGAGATCTACCACAATTTATGGAATGCCGTCAGGACTGCACTCCCTCTGCCAGTCATAGTGGCTTGGGCAGAGCGAGCTTTTCAAAACTGAAGTTGATTGAGTCCTACGTGAGGTCAACCATGTCTCAGAAACGGGTCACTGGCTTTGCTGTCATTAGCATTAATCCCGAAATATGGGAGCAGATTGCTTATGATGATATTATTGATGACTACAGTTACTTAGGACTCGAGTAGTTTTGGATGACTGCTTTTTACCTTTATTTGAGTTATGTTATTCTGAAGTAACAGTATTTTGACTTGTGTAACATTTTTGACTTCTCTACCCACCTCTGGGTCAAGGAAACCACAGGATAGTATTGATCGATACAGATCCGATACTGATACTTTTTGCTTGGAAATTATTGTTCAGTAATTGAACCTCTCCACCCTTGAGTAAGATTGATTTGTTTGCTCGTTGGTTGGATCCCTTAACCACTAGAATTGTAGGGGCACCATTTCCCGTGGTGTGTCTTGGGTAAGTACAGCCTGGTGGCACCCATTCCTCTCCAGGCCAACATATGTTTCTACCCGGTCTCAAACCGGGGAGCTTTCGCATGCTAGGTGAATGTGCTGACCACTGCATTACAGAAACATTACAATTATGATTAAAACAGCCTAAATGTTATGTTTCATTAAATAACCACAAACTTTAACAGTATAAAAATATATAAATATTTCTATTACAACTATTTCAGAACAAAAGTGAAAAGGATCAAACAAAGAAGCAGAAATGTATGAAAATACAAACATAACAGTCAACATGTCAACTATAATATCTTCTATTGCACAATATTTTGAAAATAAAGTCAAAGTGCAAATAGTTCACACCGACAAGCGCTTTCGAGTATTTTCCTGACCAATGCCAGATTCATTGTTCACAAAATCAGTGAACTTGAGCTGCGGATAGCTACCAACAGCTTTGTACGGAATTGCAGTATTTTTGTGATCACAGTAAATAAAAAAAATCAAAGTCTACCGAAACCAAAAACCCTGGATGTCCAGCGAGGTGCGCACCCTCCTCATACACCGCAACACCGCCTTCAGGTCTGTAGACAAGGCTCTTTACAGTGTGACCAGGGCTGACCTGAAGAGAGGCATTAAGAAAGCAAAGGCAGCCTACACGAGGAGGATCAAGCAACTCTTCGCTGGAAATGACCCGAGGAGGATGTGTCTTCAACACATCACTGACTTCAGAGGCCACAACCTGGCAACTGTTGAGGCTGATGCTTCACTAGCTGCGGACCTTAATCAGTTCTTTGCTCGCTTTGAAGCTGGAAGGCCACAAATAGCCACATCACACC
Source organism: Urocampus carinirostris (assembly GCF_059441175.1). Taxonomy (NCBI): domain Eukaryota; kingdom Metazoa; phylum Chordata; class Actinopteri; order Syngnathiformes; family Syngnathidae; genus Urocampus; species Urocampus carinirostris. Next base: position 2,066,377 of record NC_142349.1, on the reverse strand, counting down.
CACCAACAACCAGCAGCAACACACTCATATTTCAGGAGCATGAAGTTAGGCGTGTGCTGAAAACTATAAACCCCAGGAAGGTAGCTGGCCCGGATGGAATACCAGGGAGGGTACTCAGGGACTGTTCCGATCCGCTGGCTGGGGTCTTCACCACCATCCTTAACCGGTCACAGGCGACCGTCCCACCTTGCCTCAAAACCTCCACCATCATTCCCATCCCCAAAAAGTCAGCAGTGGAAAGCCTCAACGACTACACGCCTGTCGCTCTTACGCCTGTGGTGCTGTGGTGGAGGTTAGTGTCCCAGTACATCAAAAACTCCCTGCCACTCACACTGGACCCCCACCAGTTTGCCTGCACGGCAAACCGCTCCACTGACGACGCCATAAACACAGCACTTCACACCGTGCTGAAACACCTGGACCACCGGGGTAGCTACGTCAGAATGCTCTTTCTGGACTTCAGCTCAACCTTCAACACCATTATCCCGGAGATCCTGGTGGAGAAACTCACACACCTAGGACTCTCTCCCTCCATCTGCCACTGGATAATGGACTTCCTTTCAAACCGCCCACAGTCCGTGAAACTCGGTAACCATGTCTCTCCCACCCTAACACTGAACACTGGCTCCCCCCAAGGTTGTACACTGAGCCCTATGCTTTCTACCCTCTACACCTCCGACTGCTCAACACCAACCCCATAAACACAACCATTAAGTTCGCCGACGATACCACCTTGATCGCCCTCATGTCTGAAGGGGACGAGGCGGCATACAGGGATGAGGTGGAGTCACTTACAACGTGGTGTTCGGAAAACCACCTCATACTGAACACCACAAAAACAAAAGAACTGATACTGGACCACTCATCATAAAAGGAGACTGTGTAGAGAGCGTCAACTCCTTCAAATTTCTGGGTGTACACATCTCCGATGACCTCTCCTGATCTGCAAACACCAGAGCGGTGGTAGGGAAGGCCCAGCAGCGACTGCATTTCCTGAGAGTACTCAGGAAAAATCATCTAAAACAGCAGCTGCAGGTGTCCTTTTACAAAGCCACAGTGGAGAGCATTCTAACGTACTCCATTACAGTGTAGTATACTAGGTGCACAGCAGCAGATAGGAAAATGCTCCAGAGGGTCATCAAAACAGCCCAGAAAATCGTCGGTTGCTCTCTGCCCAGTCTGGAGGACATTGCCTGCTCTCGCTACCTCAGCAGAGCAGAAAACATCATCAAGGACTTCTCTCACCCCGGCCACCACCTCTTCGACCTGCTGCCTTCCGGCAAGCGCTACAGGTCACACAAGACAAAAACAAACAGACTCAGAGACTGTTTCTTCCCCAGAGCCATTACCACCCTAAACAGACACCGCACAAAAAACTGAAAAACTCTTGCAAAAACACTACCTCACACAAACGTAAAATGGTACTTATGTCTATGTTTCTTGCACATGTTTACTGCACTATGTTTACTGCTCACCTTGCACAATGTTGACTATTTTTTTGCACTATGATGACTATTTTTGCACCAAATGCATATTGCACAAACCCTTACGATACCAAACTGTATGTAACATCCTACATGCCAACATTTCTTGTGTAAATATTGTGTAAATTATAACTATAACCTTATCCTCCTTGTTTTATAACCTTATCTTCTCTGTTCCTTTATCTTCTTGTTTTTTTTTTACCTCACTGTGAATGTGTAAAACTGGAGTGTCATGCCCAATTTCGTTGTCACAATATGTTAACCCATTTTGTAACAATGACAATAAAGGTATATTCTATTCTATTCTATTTTATTCTATTCTATTCTATTCTATTCTATTCTATTCTATGATGTCAAAACCTTTAACAGTATAATAAATGAAATACTTCAACTACCACAACTGTTTCAGAACAAAAGTAGAGTGTCAAACCAAAATAGCAGTAATGTAACAAAAATACAAATACTGTATAACAAAGTGAATAACTATAATAACTAAAATGCCATATTTTTTGGACTGTAAAGCATACCCTAAAACCCCAAATTTGTTATAATTGCCCTATTTGGAACACCTGTGGCAGCTTGCTTCCACCACCGCTTTTACCAACCTTTTCTTCACTATATAGCTTTCATACGCATCACCACTCTTATCTTACAGCCACTCCTCAAAGGTACGTCTCTTCTCTGTCACAGCCTCTGAGACATTATCATTACACCATTCACTTCCTTTCCTAATACCTCGACCAACTTATCTCATTTCACACACTTCTATCGCACTCCTCAACACTGCTTCTTTAAACCTCTTCCATTCCATTTCCACACTCTCCACTTGTCTTCTACTAATCCATTCATACTCTTCCCCTATCCTCTTTTTGAAGTTTCCTTTTCTGCCTTATTCAACTCTGACATTATCACCTCTTCCCAAATACTCTTCCTGCAACTAGCCCTCCACAATCCATCTCTTTTCAGTTTTCCTTCCACATGAAAATGATCAGACATACCACTTATTTCACCTCTTTAAAAATGTACATCCAACAATCTACTTAACATCCCCTTCCTAACCACTACATAATCCATCAGTGCACTGTCCACCATCTTACCACCATCCACTCTGACAAAAGTATTCTTAATCACCAACTCGTTTTCCACATATTACTCAATCAATTTCTTCCCACTCTCATTTTTTCTTGGTACTCCATATCTACCAACCATATTTTCAACCATTCCATCATCCACTCTAGCATTCAGGTCACCTAGTATTACCATTTTCCATCCATCTTTTGCACTTGCTGTCACGGGACCGGACCAGATCGGAGGCAAGAGACAGGAAGGGTGAACTCATTCGCGTTACCGATCAGTTACTTTTATTAAGGAAATAAAAGTCGTCCAACACTCAGGGTCAAAAACAAAAACAGGCTTACAGGCAAACAGGAACTCAGACTAGGAATACTCACAAAACAGGCTTTTACTCAGAACGGGCAAGTACAGGTTTCCTCAAGTCAAACAGAACAGAATAATGCAAAGTAATGCAATGAACCCGCAAGCGGCAATCCCCAACCCGCCCTTAAGAAGCACACACGCAAATTAGAAAATCTGCTACAGCCGGTGCCAAGGGGGCGGGGCCAGCCGGTTGCCACGGCGACCATGCTGGACATGACAGAGCCCCCCCTTTAAGGGACAGCTCCTGAGGTCCCCAAAAAAAAAAGAAAATAAATACTTCGCACCCCGGAATGGGTCGATGCTCCCGATAAGGGCAACCCCGCTCCCTCCTCCGAACACGCAGGAAAGGGGAGAGGCAGGTGCCGTCGGCGTCGGACGAGTCGGACTTGGCGCTCGGCAGGGGGAGTCGGACAGGCGATCGGAAGCGGAGTCGGACAGGCGATCATCAGGGGAGTTGGACAGGCGATCATCAGGGGAGTCGGACAGGCGATCATCAGGGGAGTCGGACTGGCGATCAGCAGGTGATTCCGACGGGCGATCAGCATGGGAGTCCGGCGGGCGATCATCAGGGGAGTCAGACGGGCGATCTTCAGGGGAATCAGACAGGCGATCATCAGGGGGAATCAGACAGGCGATCATCAGGAGAGTCAGACAGGCGATCACCAGGGGGAATCAGACAGGCGATCATCAGGGGGAATAAGACAGGCGATCATCAGGGGGAATCAGACAGGCGATCATCAGGAGAGTCAGACAGGTAAGCAGGAGTCGGACAGGAAAGCAAGGGAGTCAGACTGGCAAGCAAGGGAGTCGGACTGGCAAGCAAGGGAGTCGGACTGGCAAGCAAGGGAGTCGGACTGGCAAGCAAGGGAGTCGGACTGGCAGGCAGGGGAGTCGGACTGGCAGGCAGGGGAGTCGGACTGGCAGGCAGGGGAGTCGGACAGGCAGGCAGGGGAGTCGGACTGGCAAGCAAGGGAGTCGGACTGGCAAGCAAGGGAGTCGGACTGGCAAGCAAGGGAGTCGGACTGGCAAGCAGGGGAGTAGGACTGGCAGGTAGGAGAGTCGGACAGGCAGGCAGGAGAGTCGAACAGGCAGGCAGGAGAGTCAGACAGGCAGGCAGGAAAGTCGGATAACCAGGCCGGAGAGTCGGACAGGCAGGCAGGAGAGTCGGATGGGTCGGCGTCAAATCCTCCCGGGGACCCCATTCAAGTCACAGCAATGGCCACGACGGGCGGGGCCGTGGTTCGAATGGGCAGGGAAGGTGACCTCACTGGGCGCTTGCCAAACGGCGTCCTCCAGCTCTCCCCAAATTGTGTTGCGATCGTTCGCTGAGTTTACATCTTGGCGGGTTCATTCTGTCAAGGGACCAGACCAAATCGGAGGCAAGAGGCAGGAAGGGTGAACTCATTCGCGTTAACGATCAGTTAACCATGTTGACCATGCTGGACATGACACTTGCCACACATTCGGACAAATCATTCACTTCTTTCTGAACCAGCTCCATATGCACTTATTCCTCTGCGTGCTTGGCTAGTGTGTTTGGGTGTTTAGAGTTTGAATTGTAGGTTTTCGTCATAAAGTGTCTCAACAGTGAACATGAATTATTTAATGAGCTTCCATATAAAGGAATCCTCTGCGACCTATTGCCAAAACGGGGTCTCTTATTGTGACACCTTGACTGTAAACTATAGTGGAAACAATGTCCATTATAAAACCAAACTCTGATGAAATTTAGCTTCTATCTCTGAGCTATTTGTACTCATTAAAAGAGCCACATAAGGCTCGCGAGCCAAAGGTTCCCGACCCCTTCACTACTTACTTCCCTGACAAGATAAAGATAATGATGAATTGTATTACTATTATTGTTATTGTTTTGTAATTCACAGAATTGTTTACTTAGGTCAGTGAAGGGGCAGCACGGCGGTGCAGTGGTTAGCGTGTGTGCGGCACAGTTCTGAGGTCATGAGATCAAACCTTCCTGTGTGGAGTTTGCACGTTCTTCCCGTGCTTGCGTGGGTTTCATCCGGGCACTCCGGTTTCCTCCCACGTTTCAAAAACATGCGTGTCAGGTAAATTAGCCGGTCCAAATTGTCCCTAGGTGGGAATGAGCGAGTGAGTTGAAATGGATAAATTCGAAAGAAGTGTGGCTGTCAACACACGCAGTCGATTTGTTTTCCTCAAATTTTTTGAGCCAATGAAAATATACTAAGCTTGTCTGCATGGATTTACTTGGTGGCTGTTTTACACTAAGTTACTCCGGTTTGCTCCCACATTCTAAAAATATGCATGTCAGGTTAATTGACCGGTTCAAATTTTCCCTAGGTGTAAACGACCGAGTGAGTTGTCTGTCTCCGTGTGCCTTGCGACTAGCTGGCAACCAGTTCAGGGTGTCCCCTGCCCACTGCTTGAAGATAGCTGGGATGGGCTCCAGCTCCCCCGCGACCCCACTGAGGACAAGTGGTGCAGAAAATGGATGGATGTAGGTCAGTGAAGTTCATACAACTACTGAGTGATAGCTTGATCTTGGCTAAAGGCTGCCGCCCTACTTTAGCCAGTCTTATAAGGGCATTACTGTATTGGGCATGGGATCATATGGACCCAGTGAAGGAATGCCAAATCGGCTCTATGAATTGGCATAGACAGGACAGTTTGCCACTCTCGCCTCACACCTTAAGTAATTTGATTTCAGTGCAGATAATGATTTTTTTTCCAATAACACTTGCAAAGCCCATCCGAAATGATTCGAAGTTATGGAGATGACACCAGATGATTTGCATGATTATTTTTAAAGTGGTTCCGCATAACTAAATGGGTCAAGTGGGTCATTGGAGACAGACTAGAGTCCTAGGCACAAGAAATGTCTTTGGTATGTCTTCGCTCATCTCCACTTTCATCTACTTTGCAGTCTTCATCTCTTCACAAGCTCCTTCTGCTCTCATTTAAAAACTCAGCTGTCACCCTCATTTGTCGTGTTCCTTTACAGCAGTGACATGTGCTGAGGGTTAAAGCTAGTGTGGCTCGGACATGTCATTCGGGTTTGCAAGTTTATGAGCTGAACAAATTACAATGCAAGCTTAGAGTTGGGGTGCATTGTTTGAGGTGTTCTTAAAAGAATTGAAGGTTCAATATTTTCTCTATTAGGTATGTGTTACCAACACTGTTGTAACGAACGCCATTATAAATAAAGCCGTTGCGTCACAGTGTTATTTTTTCTGTAACAGGGTAATCTAATTATTATTTTTTTTTCATTGTTACAACGCTGTTATATTACTGACAGTCAAAAGTGGTGCGTTACTTATACTGTGAATAAAGCTTTTTCTGCACGCTTCTGTGTTGTTTACGTTACATCATATTCCGATCATGTCACCATTCAAAATAGCGACGGCCATATGGTAAGATAGCGATTACGAATAAATTATGTACTAATGCACCGAAAGAGCAGGCCAATGGCGGCTTAGTCTCGAACCCAACTGGTGTTGTTTGCAAACGAAACATCTCTCGGGTCTTGGAAATGAACGAATAATAAACAGCTGGTTCTCCCCAGAGATGCCTTTTTTATGTTATGTGTTGTTTATTTAAATTTATTGATCATAAAAAGGTTAAAATTGCTATATATATATATATATATATATATATATATATATATATATATATATATATATATATATATATATATATATATATATATATATATATATATATTAGATGTATTAATGTTTTAAATTTAGTTCCTGAGTTTTCAGTGTTATATGCAGGCAATACACAAAGAGGTAAGTATTAGTTTCAGGAGCGAGCAGCAGCAAGTCAACTGCAGGAGAGAGAGTGGGAAAGGTGAGATGGCACAACATTCATTTGGACAGGTAACTTAAAATTAGTTTTATCTGGTTATATCAGTATCAGAAATATTTTATTAACACTCCACTTATTGAAACATGAATATTTTGTTTGTTTGTTTGTACATGATTCAATTGTTTGTTTTTTTGTAAATGATTCAAATTGAATCTTTTCTTCCGGCGCCGTCACGAATGGCAGCAGCTCCCGTGTTATTTTCGATTGTTCTCGATTGTTCTCAGCTCAGGGATGCTGCTGGAAATGTGAATTTCCCTTCGGGGATGAACAAAGTATCTATCTATCTATCTATCTATCTATCTAGTGTGTTTATATAAAAATGCAAAGTTGATTCTTTTTTCTTCTTTTATCTCTTTTTTCTTTTGTTATTATAATTAACTTTAGTTTCTTTTTCCATGTTTGTCTTTTTTCTTTATTTCCTTTTATGTCATTCTATGCATAATTTTACATAAAAATTGGTAACGTAGGGATTCAAGCAACAAAAAACAAACTGGGACCCCCAAAAAATTGGTTATGGTAGGAAAAGGACTGCTTTAAGCGCTGCCTAAATGCCAACCCAAACCCTAGGAAGGATGAAAAAAAGAGTTTTTTTGAGCACGTCTAAGAAATGCTCGTACTTTCACGCGTATCTTTAAAGAGCTTGACAGAGGCTGCAATGATGACAAAGAGATGGCAGGTGCGGGTAAAAAGTTCCAACCATTTAAAGAGGGTACATGTCTAGTAAAGTTCTCATTACATTGTATTTAGTCTGAGAACCAAGACCACAAGTTTGGTCTTCGCATTGGAGGGACATTTTTGTTAAGTGATCACATAAATATTGGTGGGGGGGAAATGGCTGCTGGTGAAATATGCTGCATCTCAGGGGCATTACCATAGGAGGGAAGGAGTGGGCAGTACCCATCCAATAAATAGTGGATATAGAAAAAATAAAAAAAAAAGAATACAAAAGGAGAAGAAGGCTGGAAAAAATAAATGAAAAGCCAGGGAAAAAAAGAAGAAAAAGTAAAAAAACAGATTAAAAAAGAAAAAGGCCGATTAAAGAAGAAAAATGACTGATTTTGGGGGGTCCCTTGTTTAGTATTTTACCAATAATTACACAATATTTTGCACAAAATGAATTAATGATTTATTTTAATTTAAAAAAAGACTGATCACCGGCCGTACCTGGCCTTGGACCGGAATTTGAACATGCCTGACGTGCTGTACATTTTACAAACGGGTACTGCTGGTAGGTAGGTGGACAGACAGACAGACGGATGGATAGATGGATGGATAGGCCTAGTCTACGTCAAAGCGAGACAGACTTTTATACTGCTCTGCTATCACACTGTTACAGTCCTGGTGGCTCACATTACACTGACTATTGCGTTGTGTGGTTTTAAATAGTTCAGTTGTCGACTCCCCCTCACACAAATCCTTCTATTTTGGGGATGCGAAGCAAGGGAAGGAAAACAGGAGTAGATGGTTGTCAGATACGTTTTGAGGCTTGGCCAAAATGCCTTGACGGTAGCAGCTTTATCATGATTAAGAAATGGGCACTCATATCTTATTTATTGACATAATTGGGTATTTTTTTTGCTGCTAAAAGTACACTACTTCTCATTGAGCTATTCTTACAATCATCGTAGGGAATAACGTCGTTATAAAGAACACTGTTACGTAACAGCGTTGGTTTTTTTCAGTAATGGAGTAATCTAACTCATTCTTCATTACCGTTACTGACAGTTAAAAGCAGTGTGTTACGTACATTCATGTGTGTCTTTTTGTCTGTTTTTGTGCGTTTTCACGAAGATTTTCGTGTGCATGAACGTTTATGTGTCTAAGTATAATTTGTGTTCTTATGTACATTTGTGTGTGCGTTGACGTAGCCTTACGTGTTTACTTACGTTTTGTGTAATTTTACAAATGTTTTGGTGCGCGTTTACGTACGTTTTTGTGTGTGTTTACGTACGTTTTTGTTTGTTGTTTACCTACATTTTTGTTCAGGTTTCTGTAGATTTTTTTGCATGTTTTAGTACGTTTTGTGTGTGTTTACGTAGTTTTCGTGTGTGTATACGTATGTTTTTGTAGGTGTTTGCATACGTTTTTGTGTGTGTTTACATATGTCTTATGTGTTTACGTACATTTTGTGTGTTTACGTACAGTTTTGTGTGTTGTATACGTACAATTCTGTGCGAGGTAACATAAACTTCTGTGTGTTTATGTACATTTTGTGCATGTTTGCGTCCGTTTTTGTGCATTTTTACGTACGTTTTCGTGTGTGTTTACATATGGGTTTTTTTGTTTAACGGAAATAGTTACTTTTTCTGGTAACTAGTTGCTTTTACTATAGAGTAATTCAGTTACTTTTTGGAAGAAGTAGTGAGTAACTATAACTCGTTAACTTTTCAAACTAAGGTGCCCAACACTGGTTATGATGTACTGTTTTTTCTTACACCATTATTAAAATTTAGGCCAGTCTCCAAGGATGCCATGTTGTCCACAGACCAGACTGGGCCAGGTCACAAGGGATAAACCAAGATTCGCGCAAGAAGTCCAAAACAATTGTTCAGGTCGAAAAAAGGCCTCACAAATTCGAACCCAATCTTGAGGACCTTCTACACAGCGAATAAATTATTAGATGGTCTCCAATAAACAAGCTAAGTTTTTCCTATTCGTCCTGACATTATTCTATGCTATTTTTCTTTTTGACGTGTTGATCCTGGAGTTCCATGTTTTATCTAGTTTGAAACAATGTTCACTGCGTTGTTATCTATGACAATAAAGACAATTCAAATTTAAATTCTGCCATTAATTCTGCAAAACGTGGTTATTAAGTAAACATGGATATTCACATATGAATCGGATTTTTACAGAAACATGTTCATGCTGATAGAGTCATGGCATTGTTGTCCGCGTTTTCTTCTTGTGGCATTCAGACCGAGTATTTAGACGAAGAATAAGAGTAGAAGATTCAGTTGAGGACTTACAAAATTATTACAAAATAAAATAAAACAGAGTGCACTCTGGACCAATTGTTCAGGAGAGCATTCTTCCAAAAGGCATGCAAGAATATTTATCTCCCTGTGGATTTGACAAATGGAAACCAAAACTTAAACGACAAGGAAAGGAAGTCACATATTCACAAACAGGCTTGTTAAGACAGGATCTAACTGGCTTCTTCAGGAGTTCTGATAACGTATGGCCGACTCAAGGACGCCTTAAAACATGACTGGGATAGTTTCGAAATAATAGAATCCTGATGGAAGTGCTTGAACTTTAGATAAAGTGATTGTAAATGCTTGCAATTGCCACCATGATTTTTCAAGTTAGGTGTTCAAAATTTTTTAACCATTTTTAGGGTTCCAAAATAAGGTTGTGGCGAGAGTCAGGGTTTGAAGCGAAAGTTTAGGCTCCTGTTCTTTTGATCAGCAATGAATTTATTTTTTCAATAGTACTGGAAAAATAGGAAAATTGGCTTTGAAAATCCTTAAAAAGGGCTTGAATTTGCCCATGAAAAAGCTGTCTGAACCCTCTAACTGCTAATCAATCACTCTATGGAGCAGTCAAAGTTCATTAGTAATATGCAATCATTATACTTTTAGAAAAAAAAGACACATGTATGTCCTCAGCATACTCTGCATGCCATACTTTGGATTTAAAAAGGTGACTAGTTGGTTTGAGCTTGAACAGTTTTGCATCATTCGTCTGGAATCAGCAGTTACTCTCATGCCTTAAAATTGGCATTTATACATATAAGCTGGAGGCCTTCCTGTGCCGGAACATAAGTATGATCCATGTGTAACAAAGAATTGTCGAAAAACATGACAAGCAACAGACAATTGAACTGGTTTGAAGTTTTATCCCTGCTATTGACTACGTGACTCCCTCGTTAACTGTACGGCGTACCCAGCCTGTTTTTGGGGGGTGCTGAAGAACCTCCGAATTCAACCCAAGCACCCCTAAAAAGTATAGCATTTTGGAAATTTTCTTTTCCATTATAAAGGACAGTATAGGATTATATATGATGAAATACGCTAGATAAGAGAATTAAAAAAGGAAATCAAAACAACAATGTGAACAATACAGCTTCAGAAATACCCCACTGCTTTGAAATGGTTCAGTCCATTTAATTCTTAGCACCGCACATGCGCCCCTCTTGACTTGGCTAGTGTCACTTGCGGCATAGTGGCAGGGTCTGTGGAGGCTTCAATGTATTATAGTCTAACTGTTGAGAAGCAAAGACGTGGCTTTATGATGTCACCATTCACTGATCCTTTTGGAATCTCCAAATGACGACTTTTAGAAACGCCAAGACATATTCTTGGAAAATCTTTTTTTTATATTGTGATCAACTTGAAACCAGGTAAGGCTTCATGATATTTTTCCAGCCATTTTCCAGCTAAGATGCCCATGCTACACTCATATGCAGGCATGTGATTTACAAGAAAGAAAGTTCAGGCGAAAATAAAAACCTTCTACTTCTGTGTGTGAATTTCCCAACATAAATGTATAAATATTTACAATATGTATTCAAATTAGAGCAGAAAATAAATGGAACCAGGGATCAATTTTTACGATTTTTCTATTATCATGTACAAGTAGTGATTGACTTCTGGGAAGAAAAGTTAGACATTTACAACTCTTTCATAATTGTATAATACACAGTTGCAAATGTTTTTGTGTCTTCCAACTTAGATTACTCAATGTTAGTAGCACTTGCAGTGAACCTAATATCGTCCCTGAGTGAGATTATTTAAGTTATACGACTAATGACAATAAGAAAATACTGCATTTCTACAATCAGAGAGAGTAGCCTGAACAATTTATGGATTCATACTGCATACCAACATGTGCTCCTGTCAGTCAGTCTCAACATACCTCCAGCAGTCCTGTCTTATCATCTTACCCCATGAGTTGGTCTCACTCTTTTGCAGTCTATCCTGCTAGTGTATCCAAGACTGACCAGTCCTTTACAGCAATCACAAAAGCTCCGACTGAAAACTGCAATTTTAATCAAAGACTTTTGTTTTTTTTGTGTTGCAACTGGGAACACGTGCAGGAATTAGCTTGGAATACTTTTCATCTACAGGAGCCTGTTACGAGCCTGACCATCAGTGCATTTCTTCGCTGTGTAGCAGGTGCTCAAGATCAGGTTTGAATTTGTGAGAGTGTTTGCAGACCTAAAAATTAGTTGTGGTCTCCTGGCGCGAATCTTGGTTTTGTCCCTTTGGAGCTGGCCCATTCTTTTCTGTGGACAACATGGCATCCTTAAGAAGTCTTATCTTGGCGTTGTTGATGACACTGCTCTGCTCCTTCCACACCCCATTGGCTCCTGTGGCCAAGGCACAAGATCTGCCGTTCCACTCCGAGCAAGGCTTGGTGGCCGATGATGATGATGATAATGATGACAACGACGCCGATGACGACGACGATGACGACGACGACGACAATGACGACAGTGATGATGACGACGGTGATGATGACGACAACGATGATGACGATGATGACGATGATGACGATGATGACGATGATGACGATGATGACGATGATGACGATGACGACGATGATGACGATGATGACGATGACAATGATGATGACGATGATGATGACGACGATGACGATGACGACGACGACGACGACGACGACGACGATGACGACGATGACGATGACGATGACGACGACGATGATGATAACGATGATGATAACGATGATGACGATGATGATGACGACGATGATGACGACGATGACGATGATGACCATGAAGGTTAGTTTAACCCTTTAAGATTCTGCCTGCGGGCTATCAAACTGCTGAATAACAAAGACGTGTCTTCACGATGTCAGCAGACACTAAAACACATTATGCCACGTATCATTGGAAAGCTTAAAATCTTGGGATTCAACATATGATTGAATGTATAAAGATATGATTTTTAAATATACTTATCACAGGAACATCACAATTATTCTGATACAAAGCCGGCATAGCTTACCAATAACATGCTCTAATGGTCAGCTGATGAAACGATTCTCGACATAGATGGTCTTGTTACATCCAGGAAATCCCAGTAATTTCAACCGTGTAAAATAACACGATAATGCCGACAGATTAAAAAAAATCTGCCTAAAAGCAATCCTGCATCGTTTGACCATCTTTGTTGTAATCCGCTTGTTTCACCAAATAATATCCTTTTAAAAGCAAAAAAATTGAGAAAAGTGAGATCATTTCCAATATGGCTGTTAGCCTCAGACATTTTGATTGGAACCCCTCTCGGCCAATTGCAAGTTGTTTTTAACGATCCTTAGCCTGTGACGACCTATAAGGGCCTGTATTGAAAAAAAAAACGACATGACAACTTTTGCTTGAAAAATCTTCAGCCAGTAATTTTGTTGACACATTGGTTAGCCAATGAATTTCCCAACATAGATATATTCATATTACAATGTGTATTTAAATAAATGTGCGTAATGGAACTCAATTTTTTCGATTTTTTTGATTATCAAATGTAAGTATGCACAATCACTGGTTGACTTCTGGGAAGAAAAGTCAGACATTTAAAACTCTTTCACAACGTCTAAAAATTGTCCACTGTAAAATACAAGGTTGCAAAGGTTTTAGAGTTATAAACTGGTTATCTCCAAATGGCCACTTTTGGAAACGCTTTGACATACATCAAGACAAATGTGTAAAATATAATGTTTAGTTTTTCAGATTGTGATCAAATTTGACCTTTGACCAGAAAAGGCTTCAAGGTATTTTCCCAGCTGTTTTCCAGCTAACATGCCCATGCTACACTCTTCTGTAGGCAGAAAAAAATAAGGCGAGAATAAAAACCTTCAATTTTTTGTGTATTCCTACTTAGAACACTAAATGTTAGTAGAACTTGCTGTGATTATTTCAGTTTTGGATAAACATTTCAGAATGGTACCTTTCAAAAGAGAGCAAAACCCTCCATATTCTCCAAACAGTTCAAGAACCGCATTCAATTTGCTTTGGGTACGTCTTGGAATAGGATTACAAGCTAATTTTACAGGAAAATTAAGGGGTTGAAAACAGAATCACCTGATTATCAGGTCTCGCTATCAGTCCTGGCAACTCCAACATAGCATTTTGATTAATATTGTGTTTATAACAGTGTAAATTCCCCCCTCAAAAAAACAAACAAAAAAACAACCACAATTTTGTTATCTCAATGAAGAAATTCTTCCTACATTTTAGTTTACAAATTAAGAAGAGACAAAAATTATACGATTTTGTTCAAATCCTTTACTTTTCTCTCTAGATTCACCACAAAACATTTGTTTATTAAAGGAGAAAAATCAATTTTAATACACTTATTGGAGTTTTGGCCAAGTTTAGAGTTCCAATTTCTTGCTAAATCAAAGTCAATATTGTATTTTACTTTAATCACCTGTCTGTGAAAATTACAGCACAATCTTGTAGGATGCACCTGTACATGCATGTTAAGGATTGACCGATATTGGTTTTTCATGGCTGATTGTTAGTACTGTACTGTATTAAGAGGAGGCTGATAACAGATAATTGAAACCGATATGTATTTGCTGTAATAGCCAAGAAATTGGCGAAAGAAATGTTTAATAATGCAAAGAGAAACAAAGAACATTTGTTATAAATTCAAATAAAACTTTAATAGCGCTCTTCAACCTTTACAGTAAATAAATCCAAATTTCAACACAAAATGACTAATCTTTGACTTTCACTTGACTAATAAGTGTGGTATTCCTCTGTTGTCTGTTGTCAAGGACAGCTGAGGGGCCCACGAGCCTGTTTTGAAAATAGCTCACCAATACTGGGTCATAATGGTTTTCTGGTAAAAATTTATTATTTTTAGGGGTTGAGTCTATTTAACCCTATTTTCCAAGGGTTTCTGTAAAAGCAGATCATATTTAGTTAATTGTGTATTTCTCTGTGTTCTATGTTACAAATAATCCTGATGAACTTGACTTACATTTCAACTCGTTTTTACAGTTTTGTATTTACTATTTTTCTATTTTGGAACCGAAAGACGTATGTGTGACGTCATTGGTAATTCCTGCGCATGTGCGAACTTTGAACCGGTGACGTATATGTGACGTCATTGATATTTCCTGCGCATGCGCAAACTTTTGAACAAAACCCGTTGGCTGCGCGGAAACGGTGTGAGACCCGTCTAGTCTACCCACTGCGCAGTGAATACATTTGTAAACCTACATTTGCCTCTCTTGCTGATCACTTCAGTTTTAACCTATTAAGAAAATATTATCCTTAACAGTTTCCAAGTCGTTATCTTTTGGGGTGTCAGGTACCTAGGGCTGGGGAGCCATACATTACATGGTTTTTTACTTGAGTAAATATGGATCGGAGATAGAATCGAACATGTGCAATTATTTAATGTATTACTTCATACAGGGCCAATTGTTCCACGCCCCAAGCCGACACAATGAGAAAATAATGATGAGTAAAGGTTTCAGTCTACTAGTTTACAGTCCAAGTTTCACACTATCAGACCCCATTGTGGCTGTAAATTGCAAAAGAAAATATCAATTAAATGAAAGCAGTGTCTGAAACTCATGACAAAGAGTTACAGGACACCAAGGCAGACAACTCCGAAAAGTTCCCTGCCCAGCTATAAAGTTGCCTTTTTCCCAACTTGAAACACATTGGACTACTAATCGCAAAAAAAACAACAACATAGTTGCAAAGATTGATAATCAGAATACATAACAGAACAACACTTTAAAATTAAGTTTATTATAAATCTACTTACAACATTCATTGCATGTATATGACATCGCTGTTTTCCATCTTCCATCAGTATGTACCTGTATTTACTAATCTTAATTTATGCAATGTTTGCGTTGCGCCTTCTGCTACAAGCCACGTGAACTCCTCTTTCTTCGATGCTTTTAATGTACGTTTACGTTTTGTAGCGTCATAAATTTTGTTAGCTTCTTTTGAATCTTTCTTCTGGGGCTTAGGTTTTGGCATGATTTCTGACCATTTTTATTGTGTTCTCTGTGCGTCTACTTTGGAAAATGATTGCAAATGCACAACCTCATAGTGCTCGGGATAGTCCGGAAGCACAAAGTTATTCGATGCAGGCTTCTGATTGGCTGCCGAGTATGCAAATTGCCAAACGAACTGAAATTTCCAAACCGAACGAAGATTTTGAAATCGGAATAAAGCAAACGTCTGATTTGAAAAAAAAAATCCCGAAATATATTTTTTTTCCTGAAAAAGTTGTCGGCCACCCGGGCGGGGACGTTTTGTAAGTTATACGCCCGACGTAAAAGATGCACGCCCTGGGCGTCCAGGCATATTTCAGACACTGATGAAAGTTCATTAAACAATCGATGTTCATTGTTGAGACACTTTATGTCGAAAAGCCACAGAACGAACTTTAACCCAAAACAAACTTTTTAAAAATATAAAAAAATATTTTTGCTTTTATGGCTCTTTGGCTCAAAGCGGTTCTGACCTCTGGTCTATTCAAAACCAAAGAGCATATGATAACGCAATAGGAATTCCACATACAGTGTATGTCATATTTAACTTTGAAATAGAGGACAACTCATTCAGGATAAAAAAATAGATAGTGTACCGGTACTACCCAAAAGAAGGGAGGTTGTTAGTCCTCTTTTGTCAATTGTCTTAGGTATTCCTATCCTCTCATCAAAGTCCCTCCTACACCACTTTACAGCTTGCCAATGTCGCTTCCTGTTTCTTACCCTGTGTTCTTTTTTTCCACTTAACTTTAGAGTTATGATCACATTGGGGGAATTGAACTGGCCCACCTGAAGCACGTCTGTCCGAAGTTCTTCATACAGTACACTAGACATGAACTTTGTGGACTGCAGAAGTATTTGTATGAGAGAGATTGAAAGCACGAAAAGACAATTTGACATCTGAGCCTGTTATCAATGGCAGTCATTGTTCTTTTTTTAGCTGTTTGATTCTGTTTCATTGGAAAGAGTGCTTTCTATTCAGGGAACATTCTTTCTCTCTCTTTTTTCCTGTTTTTCAAAAAACAATACCTTTTGTCTTGTTCATGTAAGTCTACAGAGAAAGAGAGACTAATTTGGTGTGCCAAATTTCTATAATGGAACAAGAGGGAGACTTAAGCTTAAAGCGAGGTGTAGGAGGGCCACTTTGCAAACTAATAGTTTTTTTTTAATATATTATTGCCAAAATAAAACAGATTGTATACCTAATATATGAATACCGAGTCACATAAATATTTTGATAATTTACTGACCGGCTCGACACAATATACCTAGTTTCTCTCTTTCTTCATGACCTCTCTCTTTCTCTGTAGAACATCTGTGCCACTGATGGAAAACAAGCTTTTTTATGCTGACATTACAGCACATTGTGAGATTTCAGGGTATTGTAAAACATTTTTGGGAAACTTATAATGATAACAGTAACTTATGGTGAATGCAGTGGCTTTGTGACTCCTAATTGTTTGTTGGGTAATATATTAATTTCAATAAATTGTGAACTACCTGTAATTCTATATACAAAGGGTTATATTTTCTAGTAATTGTTGTATTGAGAACTTGTCACCCAGGGAGAGAGTATTTGGGAAAAGAGAGAAATATCTAAGAGCTCTGTTAATTATTACAAGATATTAAATGGCTTTAGGCTTCATTTTCCACTTTTCTTTTCTTTAAATTTTGATTGTGAACACGTGTGGTGCAAAGACCCATCATTACTGTCCATGTGTCTTTAAACATACTTTCAATCAATAAATAAATCAACTGAACACAATTGTAACGAAAATTCACAATGTTTGGTAGAAATATTGCTTTGAGAGACCCAATTGTTGTTAAGAATTGTAAAACTATGAGCTGTGAGTGTATATATTTGTGCTATGCTATCTTAAATTACATATGCACACAGACCTCAATTAAAATCAAGGCCTTCACTAAGGAAATTAAAGGTAGGTTATGTATATTGCACAAAGTTCTTGCACCAGGTGCACCAAAAGTCACCAATAACAGATCAGACCAAGAAATGGCATTAAGATATCCACAATGCTGCATGTTTAATAGACTTACTTGTACAATACTTTTACTGTTGTCAGAAAGTGTCTGACAGACTCAAACGTGGGACAAAAGGGATGTGGTCAAACCCCACTAGGGGTACGTTAATTTAAACAGTAACAATACTTTACCGGTAGGAGAGGGGAGTAAGACCAGGATTGCAGAGGAGGAGATCTTGAGAGGGAGGCTTGCAAGGGAAACTAGTGCGGGGGTCTAAAGGTGAAGAAAAATCTTGAAGGGAAGGTTTGGGACTACCATAAAGGAAGATGGCTTGGGTGGATGATCATGGGACAAAAAAGAAACCAAAGGAGTAGATTGGTGTGGCAGGTCTAGGAGTAGACGAAACTGGACGAAAAAAGTCATGGGAAGTTTTGGTGAGTGAAGGTCTTCAGGGGTCAAAACGGTTCAGCAAAGTGAGGTGGGAGAACAGGATACTCATAGCAGAGGTAGGTGATTGTAAAATTAGAAACACCCAGGGAGAGAAATAGTGAAGGGGACTGGAAAGTTGGGTAAAGCTGCCATCTTTCGGAGGAAAATAGAGACTGCAGGCACCCAATCATGACAACAATTTGTACAGTATAAGCCAAGTGATGTAAAATTAAAATACTAATAGAAAAGACAATTAATATATATTTACATGTAAGTATGACCAAATGTATAGAAATTCAGAATGCAACACAATTTTCACAATAACCATAAATTTTAATGATATTCACAGATGAGGAACACGATGATGATGACGAAGATGATGACGAGGATGATGATAATGACGACAATGATAATGACGACAATGATGATGACGATGATGATGACGACGATAATGATAATGATAGTGACGATAATGATGATGACAATGATGATAATGATGACGACGATGATGAAGATGATGACGATGATGACAATGATAATGATAACGATGACAATGACAATGACAATGACGATAATAACGATGAAAATGACGGTGATCACGATGATCATGATGATGATAACGACGATGATGACAACGGTGATGATGATAACGATGATGACAATGACAAAAAGGACGATAATGATGATGATGATGATGAAGAAGGAAAATATCACAAGGGATCTGTGTGCACATACTGCGAATTATGTGAGGTAAGTGTTCCGCATGCAAAATCATTAATAATAGGGTTCACTAAATAAATACAGGGTTCCCCCAATGTCTTAGAAACTTGAAAAAGTCTAAAATTTAATTACCGCAAACTAATGCATTGAAAAGGTCTTAAATTTTGTCTTCAAATCCTGAATTTGACTCTCAAATGACTTAGTTTTTCTATGTCTTATCTGCGTGATAGAGCTAATAACTGTATAATAAGTAAACTAACAAAAGTATGGAACTTTGTGTCATAAAATTATCATTCATCTTTTCAGCATTTATTGATCTCTGTCAGGACCACAACTGAACCCAATTGTGTTACGTTTCTCACAAGTTTTGTTAAAGGAAAGAGGAAGGGCTGCGCCCAAGATACGGCGTTCGCTAGGCGCGGGAAGCAAGTCGCTCTCGTACTCGGTTTGTGATCCGAACACGGAAGTGGATCTTCCGTAGCGAGCGATGGCGGTGTCAATGATGGAAAAACAGGTCGATAGCCGGGGCAAGAGAGCAAAAACGTGGTCGGGGTCAGAAACTGGTCGTAAGCCGGGACGGGAGAGCAGATGTGGTCTGGATCAAAAACGGGTCGTAACCGGAGACAGACAGGAGCAAAAACGGGACAGGTGGGAGTCAGGGTTGAAAAAGGCTTGCCTTGTATACACTGAGGTTTGCAGATGGACTGAACGAAGGGGACAGATAGGAGTGGGTTTAAATAGTGACAGGGAGGCAATCACAGTCTGAGGCAGTTGGCGCGGGCACAGGTGATTCACATCGGTAATCATGACAGATCTCTGACCGATAAATGCAATGTGTCAGTCGTAATATCAAGATTTTTGCATTTTCAAAAATGTAGCATCACGTTGGAGCTTTACATTCGGTCAGTCTCTAACCTGCCGTCGTTGTCGGAGTGGTTGGCAGGGTGGGAGCCAGTCCGTCCTCTGTGCCAGTGTGGTCCAGCTACCCTTGCAAACAAAACCTCAGCCGCCAGGTATACATATACCTTCCCCGCTACTTTGGCGCAGTGCTTTAAAGTACTCGTCGTCGCGGCCATGTTGCGTCAGGCAGCACGGTTAGTCACGACCTGGCACCTACCTCCAGCAGTAGTGCTGTCATTAATTTCATTGCTTGTAGTCTTGAAAATGTTTTTTATTTGAGTGGAAAAATCCTGGGGAAACTATAATAGAAAAATCTATGTATACATTTTTTTTTTATTAATCACTACGTTTACATGTAGGGAATAGTCCAACAGAGATCAGAATTCCAATCTTTGGACCAACCCCAATCAATCGTACCCCTTGACAAACGCACATATACGAGGAGTTTACAAACGATCCGATTCGAGGCGCGAAGCCACCTCTTTATGCAAGTAGACTTTGTTTACGTGTTTAACTTTTGCCCGGAAAGAAAAGTACCATTATTGTTTTGTCTCGCTCCAAAATTGTGTTCTATTTCTGCATCTCTTGTGTTTACATGTTGAGCTTGTAGGTTTCTTGCTAGAAGCTTGGACTTACATTATATATGTTTGGTTACAAATATGGCATTGTTGCTGTGGTTGTAGAAAAGAAAACAGAAAAGTCTCTGAGAAAACAAAAAATACGAATGAGGCTTTATCAGCGGGTATGCCGTGTCAGGGGACCCACAAGGGGTGGTGTGAATGCACTTTGCAGAAAAATAGATTAGTGTAGTAAAGGAGGTCTTTATTCGGACAGCGTTCGGTACACAGGAAGTCAGGTAGCTAAGCAACAATTGTGGTCCAAAATGGAGACGAGAGGTTGGTGGTCCAGTAAACTCAATCAGCACGTCCAAGAGTTTTTCGGGCGGTATTTGTAATACGGAAAGTCAGGCAAGGGTTCAATACACAGGATTAACAAAAAGGCTGAGACGAGAGACAGAAACAAATTGTGACGATGGAGACTCCTGATAGGAGGGAAATGAGGACAAGTGACTGCGACTGTGAAGAGGAAAAGTGAACCAGGAAGTAAGTGACCAGATAAAGCAAGTTCAAGAGATTTAGAGGGGAGGAAGAGAGAAAGAGAGAAAGAGACAGAGAGAGAGAGAGAGAGAGAGAGAGAGAGAGAAAGAGAGAGAGAGAGAGAGAGAGAGAGAGAGAGAGAGAGAACAGGAACCAGAGTGCAGGAATGTGACAAGTCGGGGTTTCCTTGTATCATTTGTCTGTATACTACAAGTCCACAGTTCTTTGTGGCAAAAACAAAGGAAGAAATACATCCTGGATAAAGAAACTGTGTGTACAGTAATGTATCTGTTATCATTTGTTTAATCAGTAATGTGCAGAAGCGTATTGAACTTCTGGGATTCGGCAAAGAAAAAAATAAGCTGAAGAGAGCAGCTTAGTAGAGGACATGTATTACAAAGTTACAAAATAAATGAAACACAGTACACAACGAACCAACTGTTTAGGTCCTAGGGGTGGGCAATTAATTTTTATCAGGGGCCGCATGAGAAACCTGAATTGTGTCAGAGGGCCACACACTTTCTTTCATTGTAAAATGCTCAAATTAAATATTTTGAATAGCTGATGCTGATAATCAGAAGAATATAGCACTCTGTAAATATTTATATTAGGCTATGTGAAATTGTCGTGTATTGGTTAAATAAGAAAAACAATCATTGAACCAGTGCAATTTATTTTTAACTTGTTAATTTCCACAAACAATAACTTTTAATGTTCTACACCTCATGTCACCTCTTCAGTGAGAATAATCCAGTCTGTTCTGGGCTTGAACAAGAGCATTGAAATCCGGCGGAATGTCTGAAGTGGCTATGCGAAGGACAGCTGAGAGGTGGTCATCAGTCATGGAGGATCTATGTGTGGATTTATTAAACTTCATAACTGAGAATGTCTGTTCACAACGATAGGTAGATCCAAAGAGGACTAGGATTCTCTGAGCATGCTTCCTCAGGTGTGGAAAGTTCTCCTCTTTGAGGGAGGAGTAAAAATCCAGCAGTGAGACTGACTTGAAGTGATCTGCCAGAAGTGTGTCAGACTGCAGATCTATGAGTTCCATCTGAACTTCACTTGGCGCATCATCCACACTGCATTTGAAGGGAGAAGAGACCATGTGCATTTCACTCTCAAGAGTTTTGAAATCTTGAAATCGCCTTGAAAACTCTGCATGCAATGTTTCTAACATGGTTGAGTACTTTTGGAGGTGATCGCCTGATCTTTTGGCTTCCTTAAGTGTTGGCAAGAAGGTCAGAATGTTGTCCTTCACTTGGCTTGAGAGAAGCTGCAGTTTTCTCATAAAAGCCTTCACTGCACTGTACATCTCATGCACAAAAAGGCCCTTGCTCTGCAGTTTGACATTAAGTTCGTTCATTAGTGCAGTCACATCCACAGTGAATCCGAGGTCTGCCAACCAGTCTTCATCTGAAAGTTCTGAGACGTCATGACCTTTCTGAACACAGAACTCCTGAATCTGGTCTCTCAGGTCCCAGACACTTTTCAGAATTTTGCCAAGGCTGAGCCACCTAACAGTGCAGTAATAGCTTATGTCACCATGTTCAGCCTCATTTTCCTCCAACAAAGCAACAAACTGTCTGTGATTTAAAGCTCTCGCTCTGATGAAGTTAACTATTTTAGTGACAGAATCAACAACATGTTTCATTTTTAACACTGTCTTACACAACACTTCCTGATGTATGATACAATGCAAAAATGTCAATTTCTGATCAGGGTTCATTTCTGTCACTTTATCCTGCATTCTCTTTAAAAGTCCAATATTTTTCCCGACAAGATTTGGACAACCATCTGTTGTCACACCTGCAAGCTTGTCCCATTTCAGTCCTAACATGTCCATACATGCATTTACCTCTCTGAACAAGTCATTACCTGTGGTTGTCCCTTTTATTGACTGCATGGCTGCCAACTCCTCCGTGATTTGAAAGTCTGCGGTTATCCCACGTAAGAAGATGAGCAGCTGGGCGGTGTCACGTATATCGCAGCTCTCATCCAAAGCCAGAGAAAAAAAGTCAAAGTCGGCCGCTCTTTTCTTCAACTGAAGCTCTAAATTTCCCGCGATGTCCTCAATCCGCCTCGTTACAGTGCGTCGGGAGAGTGAAACGTTCTCAAACGCGCCCTTTTTTTCTGGGCATATCAGCTCAGCAGAGTCCAATAAACACTCCTTAATGAACTCTCCGTCGGAAAATGCCTTACTTTTTCTGGCGATTTTATGAGAAATTACATAACTTGTCCTGACGGCTGCATCTCTGGAAGTGTGAAGTTTAGTGAAAAAACCTTGTTGGGTTTGTAGTTTTGCTAGCAATGCATCAGACTTTCTTGCACGCTCTTCACCAGACAGGTTTCTGTATTCATCTTCATGCTTGGTCGTGTAGTGGCGACTCAAATTATATTCTTTAAACACAGCAACCTGTGTACCACAGACTAAGCACACTGCTTTACCTTTAATTTCTGTAAAGAAATATTTGGCAGTCCATGTCTTGTTGAAAACACGGCATTCGTTATCAACTTTTCTTTTCTTGGGGTGTGCCGACATCTTGAAGGGTACCCTGGCGAACAGTATCACCTTCACTCACTCAAGTGTATACGCGCGTGAAGGCGCTACGTCTATGACGTGTATATGTAGTCAAAATAAAATTTCAAAATAAAAGTTTATTTTTTTTTTTATGGTGTATAATTGGTCCTACGCGGGCCGGACAGGGACGTACAAAGGGCCGGATGTGGCCCGCGGGCCGTAATTTGCCCAGGTCTGATTCAGGATGAAAGTCTAAAAATCTCTCAGTATCAGAAGCTTTTGAAAAAATTGCCCCGTGTTAACAGGGCAACGCTGCGGGCCCTCATCAATCACTTATACTGGTGAGTTTACACACTTTCATAGTTTGTGAATGCCACTTGCTCACACTTTAGGAGAACGTCCTCCTTCAGAAGGGGCAAGGAGAAGCTCTTCATCAGAAATGCATCGACAAAACATCGACAGTATATGCTCATTTACATATGTGGATAAGTATTAGGTGTATTTACAACAACTAAGTTTATAATGTGATTATCAAAGTAATGATGTGCTGATTATAAAACAAAACGCATATAGCTGAAAAATAATGCAATGGTGACTACATACACAGTGACACATCTTAATAATCTAACAGTATACAGTGCACAAGTAATTCCAAAATTGAAGGACTAACCCAACAGTTTCAGTATGTAAACATACCTATTGATACATTTCATATTCATACTTCTGATGAAATGTCCACATCCTAATGTAATTTGCAGTATTTGCCCTGCAAATGTATCTGCTGAAGATCCTTCTATGATATGTGACACTTCTGTCACTTTATTTCCTTTCAGCACTGTGACAGCTGTGATAAATGTCCTTGTGAAGAAGGAGACCATTCGGAACACTGTGATGACTGCAAGGTGAGACTGGTGTCAAACCAGTATGTTCTGATCTTTGATAATGTATTATACTGAAACTCAGACAAGATGGTAGTTAGCATGTGTGCCTCAAACTTTAAAAGTCAAATCTTCGATTTTGGGCTCACCCATCTTGCTGTGTAGTTACAGAAAACGTGGAAACTGCAATAATGGTCTAGACCAGGGGTCTCCAACGTGGTGTCCGCTGGCACCAGGGTGCCCCACAATGGCAATTGAGGTGCCCGCATACCTGTTCTAAAAATAGTTTACCAGTGCTGGGTCATTGCGGTTCTCTGGTCAAATTATGTTTTCTTATTGATTGAACAATTAACCTGGTTACATGGTAAAAACAGGAAAAGTTGTTATTTTAGAAATTCAAATAAATAAATTCCAGTTCATGGGCTTCATGGACAAAAATAAACTTGATTCAAGTATTAAACGAATAGAATGAGAATCTAATCATGTATTAAACACATGTCTTTATCCATCATCTCCAAACAAACATGGCGGCGACTTCTTGGTAGGAATTCCACTGTCTGAAAGAAATACAAATTTTGTCGACCTATGGTTTTTCACAAAAAATATATTGGTATGATAGTTCATGTTTTTTTTGCCCTGTATTCAAATTAATGTTTCTTTTTTTTACTAATTGAACGTTTTTTTGTACCACCAGGAGGCACAAAATATGACACACTGTCCCTTTAAAGGTTGACATCAGAATATGAAGTCAACCCAAATGCTATTAAAAATGTTTAATTGGCCTCCATTATTCAAAATGTGTTATGTACTGTGATGTTTGTTTTTGTTAATAATGAATTTTAAGACATTGTGTCACGTCAAGACAACAACCAAATTACCCACTCAAATTAAATCTTTTTTGTATAGCATTTTTCACACAACAATTGAGTGCTGAAAGTACAGATATAGAAACATTTCATGTACTATATTTTCTTCATTCTTTTCGCAGATGTGCAGTTTCTGTCACATGTGTCCTGCATGTCAAACTCTTTGTCAACCTGGTGAGTCTATCACTACAAAATGGACAACATTTCTTAATAAAGCTTAATTAAATATTGGTTTGGTCACTCTGGCTAAATATTATCATCTTATAATGTAATAGCTTAATAGATGAAATTACCTGTTGCAATACAGTACAAGCAAGAATAGATGTGAGGGGCCTATTACTTGATCATTTGCATACCTTACAGTATATGTCTCATTCCGTGTTCTACTCTGTCATTTCGAATGCACTTAAAATACTAGATGTGAGAGGTTTCTGTTGTAGTTAGATTGTAATCCACAGTAAAAAAGGCCATATATATATATATATATATATATATATATATATATATATATATATATATATATATATATATATATATATATATATATATATATATATATATATATATATATATATATATATATATATATTTATATCTCATCTCATATCATCCTCAGTAGGGTCGCGGGGGGCTGGAGCCCATCCCAGCAATCATCGGGCAGTGGGCAGGGGACACCCTGAACTGGTTGCCAGCCAATCGCAGGGCACACAGGGACAGACAACTCTCTCGCTCATTCACACCTAGGGACAATTTGGACCGGCCAATCCACCTGAAATGCATGTCTTTGGAATGTGGGAGGAAACCTGAGTGCCCGGAGGAAACCCACGCAAGCACGGGGAGAACATACAAACTCCGCACAGTAAGTCCGGTAGCTGGATTTGAACCCACACAGGAGGTTCCCAAGACCTTAGAACTGTGCCGCACGAGCACTAACCACTGCGCCGCGGGTATCTATCTATCTATCTATGTATGTATATGTGTATATATATATATATATATATATATATATATATATATATATATTTTTTTTTTATATATATATATATATATATATATATATATATATATATATATATATCTATCTATATATATACATGTATATATAATTACATTATATATTATATAACAATATTATATATTATAATGCAGTCTATGAAAGATTAACCGATAATATGTATGATACAAACAATTATGTTTTCTTTAGGCGGTTTCCTTGACATAGTGACAGGATCAATCTACACGTGAGTTGTTGCACATTATTGAAACTTAACTGTGATTGGCCTAATTTTTAAATCAAATTCTAGCTTTTGTTAATCCTTTTTTCCCGCAGGACTGTTGCTGATGTCTTCGAAGAGGATGACGACACCAACTAATGGTTGCCTTCGTGTGGCCAATTGAATAACTCACCTTCCTCCCAGATTGCTTTTATTTGTTTTTTTGTCAAATGATTTTGGAAATCAGTAACTTAAAGGGACATTGTGTATTATTTAGCGCCTCATAGTATTGGGAAAAAAAAATCTTAATTATAAATTAAAAAGTTTGATTTGATTAATACACTGTCATGGTTTAGTCCCTGCAGTCCCTCATTTCCCCAAAATATGGCAGCTTTACCCCATTTTCCAATCCCCTTCACTTTTTCTCTCCCTGGATATTTTCAATTTGACAATCAACCACCATTGCTATAATACCTACCATTTCACTTTGCTTAACTGTTTTAATTCCTGAAGACTTTCACTCACCAAAACAACAAGCTTCGCCTCCCACGACCTACTCCTTCAATTCCCTACACGTTCCAGTTTCTCCACCCCAAGACCTGCTTCTTCAAGTCTCCTCTCTAAGGTATTCCCAAGTTTCATTTCAAAATTCTCTTCACCCCAAGATCCTCTCTTAAATCTCCCTCTCAAGTTTTCCCTCTTCATCCCAAGAACTGCCACTTCAACTGTCTTATTTAAGGTGTTTCCAAGTCCAAGATTCTCGCCACCCCACAATCCCCTCTTTAACTCAAACCCTTATCCTCTGCTATCCCAGTCCCATGCATCCTTCTTGCCAGTAAAGTATTTTTTTTTATGCTGTTTGAATAAACCACCTCGTAGTGGGGTTAGACTACATCCATTGTGTCCTGTGTTTTGGTATGTACGACACCTCATGACATACACATTTTAAACAATCATTTAAATTTATACGTGCATTTATTTCTAAATTATCGTAAGCCAAGAAATTTGTATTCATTCCACCAAACAAGCCCACCTAGAGAGAACTGATGTGATTATCCACCTTTTTCTGTTAAGGTTACCCCCAAAAACAAAAAAACTGGTAAAAGCCTGGGCAAAAAAAGAGAAAAAGAATGGTGCGGTTTGGTCACAAGTCTCCATAGTTTGTCTTCTTCCTTGTGATTGTAGCACTCGTTTTAGGTTGCACAACAATACAGAGACATCTAGTGGTCTAATATTATAACGTGTCCTTCAATAAAACTGTTAAACTATGTTTAAGATCTAAATATACTACATATTAAGAAACATCAAATTATATTTCTACCACTCGACTGCAGAAACAATGTGCAGAACAAAAAAGGTACATTTTTAGCAACTCATCCTTTATTTACTATTGGAGCATTACATTTTGTGTTGTACTGCGGCCTTTGGTGATGCTCCCTACATTTGAGTCTGACTCAACCCCAGGGAAGCAGATCTTCATATCCAGTTGAAGATCTACAGTTGAGATCGGATAGTTGGTTACAGTTAGAGAAACAGAAATGTGCTTCTGGCTGCAGATAAAACACTAAATAAATACATTGTATAATCCTAAGTATATTCCGGGGTTTCTGCACCTTTTTCATGGCCAAATTCAAGCACCTAATAAGCACCTTTAAGCCCAAATTTTCCAGTACCATTAAAAGAGATTTTTGTTCATATGAACTTTTTGGCCTTTTTTTTCTTCAAAATGAAACGCTTCTCCAATGGGTTTGAAACCTGTAGCTTTTTCCTCTCAGAGAAAGTTGATAGAAGAGGTCAACAAAGTCCCTATTTATTGTTATGTTGACATTTCTGAGTTGAAAAATCACTTATTGAGCCAATGTTTCCATGTTTTGGTTTGAGTTGGTATTTCTTGCGCGCGGCTGGACTTTCAATCCTGTAATGATGAAATCATTGAGACTAGCACATTGTTTAAAATCATCCGTCTTATGTTGTAGTGTCATGTCCAGCATGGTCGCCGTGGCGACTGGCTGGCCCCGCCCCCTGGGCACCGGCTGTAGCACATCGTCTAATTTGCGTGTGTGCTTCTTAAAGGCGGGTCTTGGGGATTGACGGTTGCTGGTTCATTGCGTTTTCTGTTCTGCATTTATCTGTTCTGTTTGACTTGAGGAAACCTGTGTTTGCCCGTTCTGAGTAAAAGCCTGTTTTGTGAGTATTCCTAGTCTGAGTTCCTGTTTGCCTGTAAGCCTGTTTTTTTTTGTTTTGTCCCTGAGTTGTTGGACAACTTTTATTTTGCTAAATAAAAGTAACTGGTCGTTACGCGATTTAGTTCATCCTTCCTGCCTCCTGCCTCCGATCTGGTCCGGTCCCGTGACAGAAAGAACCAGCCAAGATGTGAACTCAGCGAACGATCCCAACACAATTTGGGGAGAGCTGGAGGACGCTGTTTGGCAAGCGCCCAGTGAGGTCACCTAACCTGCCCGTTCGAACCACGGCCCCGCCCGTCGCGGCCATTGCTGTGCCTCGAATGGGGTCCCCGGGAAGATTTGACGCCGACCCGTCCAACTCTCCTGCCTGCCTGTTCGACTCTCCTGCCTGCTTGCCCGACACTCCTGCCTGCCAGTCCGACTCCCCTGCCTGCCAGTCCGACTCCCCTGCTTGCCAGTCCGACTCCCTTGCTTGCCAGTCCGACTCCCTCGCTTGCCAGTCCGACTCCCTCGCTTGCCAGTCCGACTCCCTCGCTTGCCAGTCCGACTCCCTCGCTTGCCAGTCTGACTCCCTCGCTTGCTAGTCCGACTCCCTTGCTTGCCAGTCCGACTCCCCTGCCTGCCTGTCCGAGTCTCCTGCCTGCCTGTCTGATTCTCCTGCTGCTCGCCTGTCCGACTCTCCGAACGCCGCGCCTGTCGGCCGACCTTTCATTCCCAGCTACTGGTTTGACTCTTCTGCTTGCCTTTCTGATTCTCCTGCTTGCCTGTCTGATTCTCCTGCTTGCCTGTCTGATTCTCCTGCTGTTCGCCTGTCTGATTCTCCTGCTGTTCGCCTGTCTGATTCTCCTGCTGTTCGCCTGTCTGATTCTCCTGCTGTTCGCCTGTCTGATTCTACTGCTGCTTGTCTGTCTGACTCTCCGAACGCCGCGCCTGTCGGCCGACCTTTCGTTCCCGGCTACTGGTTTGACTCTCTTGCTTCCTGTCTGACTCCCTTGCTTTCCTGTCCGACTCCTGCTTACCTGTCTGACTCTCCTGATGATCGCCTGTCTGATTCCCCCTGATGATCGCCTGTCTGATTCCCCCTGATGATCGCCTGTCTGATTCCCCCTGATGATCGCCTGCCTGATTCCCCTGATGATCGCCCGCCTGACTCCCCTGCTGATCGCCCGTCTGACTCCCCTGCTAATCGCCCGTCGGACCCCCCTGATGATCGCCCGTCTGACTCCCCTGATGATCGCCCGTCTGACTCCCCTGATGATCGCCTGTCTGATTCCCCTGATGATCGCCTGTCTGACTCCCCTGATGATCGCCTGTCTGACTCCCCTGATGATCGCCTGTCCGACTCCGCTGACGATCGCCTGTCCAACTCTGCTGCCGATGGCCTGTCCGACTTCGCTGCCGATCGCCTGTCCGACCCCCCTGCCGAGCGCCAAGTCCGACCCGTCCGACGCAGACGGCACCTGCCTCTCCCCGTTCCTGTGTGTTCGGAGGAGGGAGCGGGGTTGCCCTTATCGGGAGGGTCGACCCATTCCGGGGTGGGAGGTATTTATTTTCTTTTTGGGACCTCAGGAGCTGTCCCTTAAAGGGGGGGGCTCTGTCATGTCCAGCATGGTCGCCGTGGCGACGGGCTGGCCCCGCCCCCTGGGCATCGGCTGTAGCAGATCGTCTAATTTGCGTGTGTGCTTCTTAAAGGCGGATTTTGGGGATTGCCGGTTGCTGGTTCATTGCGTTTTCTGTTCTGCATTAATCTGTTCTGTTTGACTTGAGGAAACCTGTGTTTGCCCATTCTGAGTAAAAGCCTGTTTTGTGAGTATTCCTAGTCTGAGTTCCTGTTTGCCTGTAAGCCTGTTTTTTTTTGTTTTGTCCCTGAGTTGTTGGACAACTTTTATTTTGCTAAATAAAAGTAACTGGTCGTTACGCGATTGAGTTCATCCTTCCTGCCTTCTGCCTCCGATCTGGTCCGGTCCCGTGACACGTAGAATTATTAACATCTCTTCCATTTCTTTGTATAGTTGTTGATTTTCTTTGATGATCTGTCAATATGGCTCGATTACCTCTTTGATTTTCTTAAGTTCTTTCTCCATTTTTACATTGTTGTTTTTAAGTCCTTTTTCTTGATTTCTGAAGAAGAAAGAAGAAAGAAATTCCGGAGCAAGTGTGAGAAGCGTCTTTCCTCATGAGACTCAGAAAAAAGAATGAATCAGCAAATCAGCAAAATTGTGTGCAATATTTTTATTATATTACATATATTTTGTTATTTTTCTCAGTGCAATCTTAAACGGCTTCACCAAACAAAATAAGTTATTTACTTTACTGCACTAACTATTAGCACATGATTTGTATATAAATAGAACAAACATTTTCTTATACTGCCGCTTACTGATATGGATGAATGTTAGCTACTCGGCTGATCACTCAAATAAAGCAATGATATTGAGCAATTTCTTACTTTTTTCTAAAGTTGAGATTGGAAAATTCCCTGTGGCCCACTAGACAAGGTGTCACAACACACAAGTGTGCCCCTGCACACTGGTTGAAAAACACTGAACAATGGTCCATTTCACAAAGGAGAATAGACAAGGGCTGAATCCAACCTGTACTCGTGAGGTACATTAACATGAGATAAAAAAAAACACTGACTTTTCAGTACCAGGACTGCAGATTTCAGTGAGTTGTATTTAGTCAGAGCAGTATTACATGGTTCAAAATAAATCAGAATTACCATAGCAACGGAAACGCAGAGGGCGGTGTATATATAGGCTATATCCATCTATCCTTTATCTGCACCGCTTATCCTCAGTATTGTCGCAGGGGAGCTTGAGCGCATCTCAGCTGTCTTCGGGCAGTGAGCAGGGGGCACTCTGAACTGGTGTATATAATAATCTGTCATGATTACTGATGCGAGGCACCACGTCGAGAGTTCGACGCCAAGACCGTGGCCTTCCTGGGGTATATCGTGGCGGAGGGGAGGATCTAAATGGACCCCGCTAAGGTATCGGCAGTCACCTCCTGGCCCGTCCCTGACTGCTGCAAAAACTCCAACAGTTCCTTGGGTTCGCCAACTTCTACCGTCGATTCATTAAGAAGTATGGTTCGGTGGCGGCCCCCCTCGCGGCACTCACTAGTCCCAAGGAGCCATTCCAAAGGTCAACAGTGGCCAACGATGCCTTTGCCGCCCTCAAGGCCCACTTTTCCTCTGCCTCCATCGTCCAGGTACCTGACCCTGAACGTCAACTTGTTGTGGAAGTGGATGCCTCGGATGTTGGGGTTGGGGCAGTATCGTCCCAGAGGTCGGCCGAGGACCACAAGATGCACCCCTGCGCCTTCTTTTCACGTCGTTTCCTCCCTGCAGAGTGTAACTACGATGTGGGAGACTGAGAACTGTTGGCCGTAAAACTGGCGGAGGAATGGGGGCACTGGCTGGAATGGGTTTCGGTTCCGTTCCTGGTATTGACCGATCACAAGAACTTGCAATACATTCGCTCGCCTAAGCGCCTGAATCCACGGCAATCACGCTGGTCCCTGTTCTTCGCCCGGTTTAATTTCACCCTTTCCTACTGCCCGGGGTCCCGTAAAGTCAAGCCTGATGCCCTCTCCCGTCAGTTCTAGAAGAGGGACAGCCAACCCCGAGGTCTGGCCGCCATCCTCCCTGCTTCCCGCGTAATAGCCACACTCACCTGGGACAGAGGTTCTCTAATGGGGGCACGACTCCCTCTTGTCCTGCCACGCCGGGGCAGCCAGGACTAGTAGTTTTCTGTCCCGACATTTCTGGTCGCCATCCTTGTTGAAGGACACTCGAGAGTACTTTAAGGCCTGTCAGACCTGCTCTAGGAACAAGTCCCGCCAGCCTGCTCCAACCCTTGCCTGTCCCCAACCGTCCCTGGTCCCACATCTCTCTGGACTTTGTAACTGGGCTGCCTGCTTCGGAGGAGATGACGACCATCCTTACCATCGTTGATTGATTCAGTAAGATGGTCCACTTCGTGGCCCTGCCAAAACTCCCCTCCACCAAGGAACCAGCGCAGGCAGTCCAGCTTCATGTCATGGCATCCCAAAGGACATTGTTTGTGACCGAGGTCCTCAATTTGTATCCGGTTTTTGGAAAGAGTTCTGCCGACTTCTAGGGGCCTCAGTAAGCCTCTCGTCTGGATTTATCTCGCAGTCGAACAGACAGTCCGAGCGGGTTAACCAAGAACTAGAGACAGCTCTACGCTGCATGGTCTCACGGGAGCCTCTTTCCTGGGCTCAGCAACTGGTGTGGGTGGAGTATGCCCACAATTCGCTGGTTAGCTCCTCTCTTCTCCTCGGATGTTGAAGTGTCCTTGGGTAAGACACTGAACCCCTAATGCCCCCAATAAAAAGGTTGGCGCCTTGCATGGCTGCACGGCCGCTATTGGTGTATGAAGCACATTGTAAAGCGCTTTGGGAAGTCTTTATTGACTTGAAAAGCGCTATATAAATGCAAATCGTTTCCTTTCCTTTCCAATGCGTGTACGGCTATCAACCTCCCCTGTTTCCTAGCCAGGAGGAAAGGGTCTCTTGCTATATATATCTCATCTCATCTCATTAGCTGCACCGCTTATCCTCAGTAGGCTCGGGGGGGTGCTGGAGCCCATCCCAGCAATCATCGGGCAGTGGGCAGGGGACACCCTGAACTGGTTGCCTGCCCGTAGATGGCTCGGATGGGCTCCAGCCCCCCCGCGACCCTAATGAGGATAAGCGGCACAGCTGATGAGATGAGATAAGATATATATATATATATATATATATATATATATATATATATATATATATATATATATATATATATATATATATATATATATATATATATATATGCATGCGCCATGTAGAAGATGCTATTTCTTTGTGAAATCCTGCAGCTGCAGTTATTTTCATCAGGGACGTCAAACTTTACAAGTTATGAAAATCCAGTAGTGTAAAAATGCGATGTTGGATGTTAATCTCCATGTGTGAATGAATTTGTGACACGTATTATTACATATAATAACTTGTTATAATAATTTGAATACATGATTTGATTTATGTGGTGTTCTCAAAAACTGCAATGAATATTGACAAATATAATATTACCCAGAGTGACTCAGTTAAAAATTTAGATTTCATATTTGTCTGCAATCTGTCCTTCCAAACACACAGTAAGAATATTACTAAAACAGCCTTTTTCCATTTTTGCAACATTGCTAAAATTCGTCCCATGCTGTCCCAGTCTGATGCGGGGATTGTAATTCATGCGTTTGTTACCTCCGGTCTTGATTACTATAATGTACTATTCTCCGGTCTCCCGAGATCCAAAACCAAGAGCTTGCAGCTGGTAAATAATGCAACAGCGAGGCTTTTGACTAAGACTAGAAAGTTTGATCATATTAACCCAATTCTAGCTAACATGCATTGGCTCCCTGTTAGCTTAAGATGTGATTTTAAGGTTCTG
Source organism: Urocampus carinirostris (assembly GCF_059441175.1). Taxonomy (NCBI): domain Eukaryota; kingdom Metazoa; phylum Chordata; class Actinopteri; order Syngnathiformes; family Syngnathidae; genus Urocampus; species Urocampus carinirostris. The sequence goes on along the minus strand of NC_142349.1, from coordinate 2,032,382 downwards.
TTGGTAGTAAAAAAAGATTATGCATGGACTTGCTCCCTCATATCTTTCAAATTTAATTTCCCCTATGTTTCGGTCCGCAGCCTTTGCTCTGAAATTGCTGGTTTCCCAGTAATCCCAAGAGCCAAGAAGAGATCCACAGGTTCGAGAGCGTTTTTCATTCAGGCCCCGGTGCCTTGGAATACTCCGCCCACTGAGATTTGATCTGCTACCTCAGTGGAACTGTTTAAATCTAGGCTTAAAACACACTTCTATTCTATAGCTAATGAATGACCTATATTTCACGTTGACAATATCTGTGTATTATTTGTTATTGCAACATCCATTGCAGCCTGGTCATCCTGGAAGAGTGATTAACTCATGTGCGGTCCCTTCTCAAGGTTTCTTAATTTACCTCATGTTGAGGTTATTGAGTTTTTCCTTGCCCTCGTGTTGGTTTTAAGGATGGTGTGATAATAGTTTGTAGTTTGCAAAAATCTGTGGTCTGTGAAGCCTTTTGAGTCTCCTTGTGATAAAGGGCTATACAAATAGACTAGACTTAACTTCAAAAGTTGGATTGTCAAGGGGACAGGACCAAGAGAAGCCTTTTCCCGTCAGCCCATTTGTTAAGTAAGTTGTTGTGTTTTTTATTTATTTTGGGCTGTGCTGTTGCCAAGTTCATCGGTTATTCTGTTTTTATCAGAAACCTGCAAAGAAATCGGCTGGGCTGACTGAGGCTAAGCTACGACTACTATAATTGTAAAAAGTCACAGTCGGTAAAATGAACGGAAAATTATACGACTACTATCATTGTGCACATTTGCTTGTTATTTTGGCTCACTGTTCATCCTTTTGACTATTATACATATAGGGAACAGTGACACAAATACATTTTCCCTTAACCTTTTCTAATCTAAGGTTTGCATGTGAGATGTATAAAAAGCCATCTTCTGGACACTTTCCAGATGCACTCAAAGTCATTTACACGATATGTACATATTTACATCCCAATAAAGTTAAAGAAAAAAAAAGCTGCATAGTGGGCACTCACTTTCCTCTGTCCTCTGTCCTTTCGGCAAATTAAAATCAATCGATATCTTCTCTTCTTATTTTGAATTTCTACTCAACTTTAAACTTCACACCTTTTTTCCTTCTAGCTTTTTTAATTGTTTATCAAAGTTGTTCTTTTTAAACTAATTGTGCTCAGGGTATTTGATCATTGGGGGGAAAATGTCAATCCCCACAAACATTTACCAACTATTTTTCGCAATTAAGGTTATCACGTTTACCAGTCACAGGTAACAACATAGGTTATTGTAAGGGAAATTATAGTTTAATTACAGTTTGAATGTGCCTTTGTATGGTTTTATCCTCAAAAGTACCTTAACGAAGCCAAAGATTATATTCAGGTGCTGTTTGTATTCTTACAACAATTGTATCCTTTTTGGGCCTGCTAACTATAATCAATATCTCCTTCACTTAATAACGGGAAGTCTGGTCACAAGCTTGCCTCCCTTCTACACTCCCCTTGACTTCGCAGTAACTCATTGTACTTTTATGTTACAAAATTTCACTTTCCTGTCCGTTCATTTATTATGCTTGCATGCCATCTAGCGACCAGCATTATTCAATTAATCTATTTATGATCTGCATTTGATCTGCATTTGATATAGCGCTTTTCAAGTCAATGACTTCCCAAAGCGCTTTACAATGTGCTCCACATTTCCCAATAGCGCCCTTGCAGCCATGTAAGGCGCTAACCTGCTTATTGGGGGTATTAGGGTTTCAGTGTCTTACCCAAGGACACTTCGACATGTAACACGGACGAGCCGGGGTTCGAACAGGGATCCCTTGATCCCAAGACGAGCGCTCTACTTCCTGAGCCACTGTGATTTTGTTTTAAGCCAATTAGATTAATTTCATATATTCATATGATCTTGTGCGCCAATCAGATGTATTGTTTTATTCCTGTTTTTCTAATAAATGAGCCTGTAGTTATTGGGTGTGTGTTATTCCGTCCTGAGTCGATCTTGGAAGCAGACCTGGGGGATAGCTCAGGTGGGACGCGTCTCCGCTGGAAGGGCTATCAAAGACCTAATCCCTGTGTTTCTTTATTTACCTTAATACAATCTCAAATTTTAACTTTGACTGTTATTACCAGAAGTTTGTAGTAACGAGTTACTTTTACTATGTTACATTTACTTGAGTCTGTTTTGGGGCATTCTTTACTTTTGGGAGTAATTTTAAATCCCTATACTTGTTACTTTTAATCTGCTACATAGGCTACATTGAACCTGTTCTTTAAGTAAGTATGCACATTCCTCCTTCACCTGTTTTCTTTTCCTCTTTTCTCCTCTTCCATGTCCCCTAAGTGAGCGACTCTTTCTGAAAGCTGGGCTATGTGGCTTTGCTTCCCCCCATCCTCATAAAAAAATGACATACAAATTTGGATGTCTTAATTGCATTTCTTTAATTTTATCAAGACAATAAAACATTCCAGAATTAATCAATATAGTAATAGAGTTCAACTTGAGGCAGTAGCATACAACAGAGTAGTCTCATAATGCTCCGTAGGTAGTGTTGCATCCAACTGAGTCATTATAATAGTAGACCAATATAGATGTTGCCCATTTATACAGCCATGAAGGACGTGTTGGATTGATATAAGGCTTATTTAAGGCTTTTAATTTTTGCGGCTCCTGACAAATGTATGTTATTATTTTTTGGTCCAATATGGCTCTTTTAACAGTTTGGGTTGCCGACCCCCTGGGCTTGTCATAATCACCCGGATCGGGAACACCTGTGTTCAGGATTTGGCGCCAACAGTCAGGACAGCTGATTGGCGCACCCTGTACATTTAAATCCCCAGCTTCCGGTAACACTTTGTCCGATTGTACTATGCGATCTGTTGCCATCTGCTCAGAAAGCCCGTACCTCCGACTCTTTGCCTGCCTCCTGTTTTTCTACCTGATCTCCCTTGACGACCCGTTTCCGAATTTGCCTACGACCTGCCCTGCCCGCCTGACTCCTGATCTCTCTTCCGAACACAACGACGCCCTTCTTCTCCAGCCCCAACCAACAACACGACGACTATGTCTGTCCACGACCATTCCCGCCAAGCCTTCACCCGCCTTTCAAGTCTCGACAATCCGTCAAACAACGGATCGAAGATTCACATCTTGTCATTCCTTCCTTCCAATAAAAACCAAGAAACGAGTGCAAGTGATCTCAGTTTTCCTTCCGGCCCGCCTGTCAGAACAATCGGACCACATCATGAGATCAGCGCACGTTTCTCCGAAGGAAGAACCAAGCAACTGAGGGACTTTGTCTTTATTGCGGCGGCAAGGGGCATCGAATCTTAACGTGTCCGTTAAAAGGGGGGGCTCGTCGGACAATGGAGGCGTCCGATTGAGTTCTGCCCTTATCCCGTCCTCCAAAACCTCTCGACCTTCCCTCGAGGTGCATCTCTCGATTGCTGGTTCCCTACAGAGACTTTCCGCGTTAGTGGATTCCGGGGCCAAAGCTAACATTTTGGACCTCTCCCTCGCCCACAAACTCAAGATCCCATTGAATTCCCTCGCTACTCCTATCACCGCACGAGCACTAGATGGCCGTCTATTGGGCACAGTTACATATGTTACCGAACCAATGGAGATGAGACTTTCTGGCAATCATAGAGAGCAAATTTGGTTCCACCTGCTCCCATCCCCCGGCCAGCCACTCGTTTTGGGCCATCCATGGCTGGTACGGCACAACCCTCACTTTGATTGGCGTTCGGGGACCGTCATGGAATGGGGCGTCGAGTGCTATCAAACCTGTCTACGTTCTGCATATCACCCCGACCGACCCGTGGCTTCCAAGTCTCCTCCTGACGTGTCCAAGGTCCCTGCCTGCTATCACCACCTACAGGAAGTTTTCAGCAAAGCCAAGGCCACTTCCCTTCCTCCACATCGCCCCTATGACTGTGCTATCGACCTCCTGCCTGGTTCTACTCTCCCGCGGGGTCGTCTCTATTCCCTTTCTGCACCCGAAAGACAGTCCATGGAGGAATGCATCTCGGAGGCGTTGGCAGCCGGAATAATTCGGCCATCCTCTTCCCCGGCTGGAGCTGTTTTTTTCTTTGTTGGCAAGAAAGATGGTTCCTTACGACCGTGCATTGACTACAGGGGCCTTAATGAAATAACAGTTAAGAATCGCTAGCCTTTACCACTGCTCGCCTCCGCCTTTGAACTGCTGCAAGGGGCCACGGTGTTCACTAAACTGGACCCCAGAAACGCTTATCATCTGGTCCGTATCAGGGAGGGAGATGGATGGAAAACGGCCTTTAACACTCCCACGGGGCACTACGAATATTTAGTCATGCCTTTTGGTCTAACGAACGCCCCCGCCGTCTTCCAGTCCCTTATCAACGACGTGCTGCGTGATGTGCTCAACAAGTTTGTGTTTGTCTCCTTGGATGACATTCTGATTTTCTCTAAATCCCTGGAGGAACACGCGCAGCACGTCCAACTTGTCCTTCGACGACTCCTGGAGAACTCCCTCTTCGTTAAGGCTGAAAAGTGTGAGTTCCACGCCCAAACCATGTCATTCCTGGGGTATATCATCGCGGAGGGGAGATTACAGATGGATCCTGCAAAGGTGTCGGCAGTCACCTCCTGGCCTGTCCCCACGGATCGCAAGAAGCTCCAGCAGTTCTTGGGTTTCGCCAATTTTTACCGACGATTTATTCGGAACTATAGCACGGTAGCGGGTCCCCTGACGGCTCTCACTAGTCCCAAGGAAACATTCAGATGGTCTCCTGCAGCCGACAAAGCATTCACCACCCTCAAGGCTCGATTTTCGACATCTCCCATCCTCCAAGGTCCAGCTGCATGTCTTCCGCCTCCATGGAATCCCAAAAGACATTGTTTCAGAACGAGGTCCCCAATTTGCCTCGGGATTTTGGAAAGAGTTCTGCCGTCTCCTGGGGGCCTCGGTCAGTCTCTCGTCCGGGTTCCATCCGCAATCTAATGGACAGACTGAACGCCTCAATCAGGAACTGGAGACGGCTCTCTGCTGCCTGGTTTCCCGTGAGCCTCTTTCCTGGGCGTGACAGCTGGTATGGGTGGAATACGCCCACAACTCCCTTGTCTGCTCCTCCACTGGCATGTCTCCCTTCCAGTGCGTCTATGGCTACCAGCCACCCTTGTTCCCCAACCAAGAGGAAGAGGTTTCCCGTCCTTCGGCTCTTGCAAATGCCCGTCGCTGTCGTCGCACTTGGGCTCAGGCACGGGCTGCTCTTCTTCGGGCCGTCCAAAGTTGTTCAAAGGGGGCTAACCGGAGAAGAATTCCGGCCCCAACGTACCAGGTGGGCCAGCAAGTATGGTTGTCCACCAAGGACCTTCCACTCTGGGTGGAGTCCAAGAAGTTGGCCCCCCGATTCCTGGGACCGTTTCCGGTGGACAAAATTATTAGTCCATCGGCAGTCCGCCTGCGCCTGCCCAGCACCATGAGGGTTCACCCGACCTTTCATGTGTCCCGCATTAAGCCTGTCCGCCATAACCCTCTGGTCCCTGAAGTTCCTCCCCCCAGCCCCTCGCTTCCTGGATGGTGACCCTATCTACACCGTGCGACGTCTGCTCTGCTCTCGTCGTAGAGGACGTGGTCTCCAACATCTCGTGGACTGGGAGGGATACGGCCCGGAGGAACGATCCTGGATCCCCACCCGGCAGATCCTGGATCGCTCGTTCATCTCCGAGTTCCACCGCCAGTATCCAGATCAACCTGCTCCTCGCCGAGGTCGTCCTAGGGGTGTCCGGCCAATGACTACATCTCCGCCGGGTCCATCATCGACTACGCCGCCTGAAGACGACAATGGAGCATCGGTCCGCTCAAATGAGCTCTAACTGGCCAGCCTGTCGGATTTTGTTCCTGCATGTCGGATTATACTTTTGCCTGTTGGATTAATTTATTTTCCTTTTTTCTGGGGACTTCTGGAGCCGATCCTTGAGGGGGGGGGGGTTCTGTCACAATAACCCGGATCGGGAACACCTGTGCTCAGGATTTGGCGCCAACAGCCAGGACAGCTGATTGGCTCACCCTGTACATTTAAATCCCCAGCTTCCGGTAACACTTTGTCCGATTGTACTATGCGATCTGTTGCCATCTGCTCAGAAAGCCCGTACCTCCGACTCTTTGCTTGCCTCCTGTTTTTCTACCTGATCTCCGTTGCCGACCCATTTCCGAATTTGCCTACGACCTGCCCTGCCCGCCTGACTCCTGATCTCTCTTCCGAACACAACGACCCCCTTCTTCTCCAGCCCCAACCAACAACACGACGACTACGCCTGTCCACGACCATTCTCGCCAAGCCTTCACCCGCCTGTCAAGTCTCGACAATCCGTCAAACAACGGATCGAAGATTCACGTCTTGTCATTCCTTCCTTCCAATAAAAACCAAAAAACGAATGCAATTGATCTCAGTTTTCCTTCCGTCCCGCCTGACAGGGCTAGCTTGTTGTTTTGCCTGGGGCTTTACAAGTGCTTTACATGTGCTACTTGAGCTTAATCTAGTTATTTGATATATACTATTATTATTATATTGTTTATTAAAGTACTTGAATATACCTTGATTATTTTAATCTATTTTTAAATTGATTGTAATGTATCGTTGATTGGATTGACTTTGATGATTACATGATCTGATTTAATGGTTGTTTAAAAATCAAATAAATAAGAATTATTTTCCAAACAGATTATAAAAATAATGATGAATATAATCAAAACTATTTGCTCCTCATAATAGAACGAAATGTTGCCTTTTTAAAATGAATTTTTAACATTTTGCTGAGAAACAATTTTAAATGACACTTCGAACTTTAAATAAGAAAATTGACACTTAAAATGACCAAATAATCCTCACAGGGGGATACAATTCATTGTTTGCAGTGTACAGACAATGGAAAAACCCTACACTTGATTATTCTTGGTAATACACAGGGTAATTGATCATTGTTGATCGATTGCCCCTATCGGTGTGAGTTTGAGTGTGAATGAGTAAGTGTAAAGCACATTGTAGAGTGCTTTAGGTCTTCAGTGACTTGAAAAGCGCTGTATAAATGCAGACCATTTACTGTTTACTATTTACCATAAGCTGTTGCTATACTGTACTCAGTATTTGAGTCCTCATTTCCCCAAGTACTTTTTTTACTTTTACTGAAGTACTTTTTTGGATGACAAATTTTACTTTTAATTGAGTTATGTTATTCTGAACTAATAGTACTTAGACTTAGATCAATTTTCTGGCTATTCCAAAGGTGGCTACTTCGGTTATTATAAAAAAAAAAAAGTTAAGATACAAATTAAGACGTAGCGCCACTTTTCTGCTCCTGTACAGCAGATGGCGGCGTTACATTTTAAATCATATTTTTGTATCGACGTCACGCACTAAAGAAGAAACGGCAACCTTTCGTTTGGCATGTGAATCCTCTGAAGGTGCAAGTTACGAAACAATTCGGCGTTACGATTTCTCCTTTTTGGCTTCCCTGCAAATGGGGCTTGACAGATTCTGCAACCCCGATGGCTCCGATCGGTTCTGGGTGAGTTCTTTTGAATGTTTTCAATGTCTTTTGACTTTTTTCACCTTTATTGTTATGCCTGCTCTTTTGCTAGCTGCCGGTTAAGCGATAATTACCGTTTGATTGAATAACCGGTTTATCGACACATTCGGTCATTAGGGCAGAACACTGACGTACTTTAGGTTATTTAACCCAGTGTTTTTCCAACTTTTTTGGATCCAAGAAACACGTTTTTCATTCAAATATTTCGAGGTACAGCTATCGATCTATGTTTTCTAATTATTTAATTCATTTTATTATTATGCTAAATTCTGTTGTTGATCAAGGTTTTATTTAAAGATACAATTTGTGGTCAACGTGGCTAAGGAGGTATCAAAAGTTAATATTGATTTATTTTTGCATCTAATTTTGGATCCGACTACATTTTTAACCAGTTTTTGAATATTTACCGCACTTTTTATTATATTCAAAAATACATAATACTCAAGGGTTAATCCTTTATTGATCTAGTATCATATAGGCCGCTTGGGATTGTTTTGGTATTTTGGCCATGAAGGAAGTCAGAAATCATGGTACCGTTGGCCCTTTTTTCTAACCAATCTAAATTTGCTATATCAGGCAACATCTTCAAAGTGAAAAACGGCACGGTGCGGAGGTTCATGGTTCAAGTCCAGCTACTGCAGCCTCCCCGTGTGGAGTTTCTATGTTCTCCCCGTGCCTGCGTGGGTTTCCTACCACATTCCAAAAAAATCCATGTCGGGTTAATTGGCCGGTCTAAATTGTCCCTAGGTTTGAATGGGTGAGTGAGTCGTCTGTCTCTGTGTGCCATGGGAATGGCTGGCAACCAGTTCAGGGTGTCCCTTGCCCACTGCCCGAAGATAGCTGGGATTGGCTCCAGCACGCCCACAAACCTACTGAGGATGAGCGGTGCAGATAATGGATGGATGGACCTCACGGGCAGATACTTTGTATATAAAAAGAAAAAAAAGAGGCATTCCACGACCTACTGATATGGATGAATGTTAGTTTCTCAGGTGATAATTGGATAAAGGCAAAGATAATGATCGATGGCATGCTTTTGCAAAGATAAAATTGGGCAATTTCATTAGCACACCCCACCGTAGTGTGCCTCGGCACACTGATTTTCGAAGCACTGCTTTAACCAACACAAATGCACTCTGGAATATCCTCAACCAATGTTGTTATTTTGGTTACGCGTGACTAATTGGTGGAGAGTGTTTTTGATACCTTAATGTGCACATTTTTTCTTTTGTTTTTTCTTGCCACCACCAAAATTTACCAAATCAAAGACATTATGAGTGCATTCTTTACTTTAGTTTTGATCTCTAGTCCAGTGTTTCTCAACCTTTTTCAAGGTAAGGCAATCTTCTAGCACGCAGTTTGTCATATCTTTAAATATAATTTGTTTCATGTTTTTTAGAAACCTTAAAGGTGGGGTGCGGCATTTTATAACTTGAATTTAGGCCAGGATATGATAGCAGAGTAACACAATGTGTGTTCTTCTCAGACACGCTCTAATAAACTCTTCTTTTTCGGGGTTTGTTCCGCCCGAACAGGCCTGATAAAATCAGATGGGCGGAATAGAAAATCAAGCTTAAGGGTTCTTTGAACTCAGTTTCGCATTGTTAACACATACCCGATAAAGAAAATATTAACTTTCAAATTTTTAATAACAACTTAAAGTATGCACCTCACTTTTAAATTATCATATGACCGAAATTCAAAGAATAACGTTTTTTTTTGTTTTATCATTTGTCATCACGCTGGCTAATAAAGGTTATTGATTTTGGTAAATAATAAAACATTTTTTTTTTAAATTTCAAGTTTCGCTGTCTTTGTTCTCTTGTATCCTAGGACCTTAGCTTAGCCTTTTGGTTGAGAGTAAGTGTCCCGGCTCCTAGGCTTTGTAGCGTATAATGAACTGACCGATAACGGATAATGGATAATGAATAACGAAGATAGAACAATAAGCCTTAAAAACCCCAAAACCCCTTGAAATGTATTAAAAGCTTTGAATTCATTAATCTAATGATATAGCCTTAATTGCCATTAAAATATCTTAAATCCAATTTTCGAAAGCCCTAAAAAATTATATTTGTTAAAACTAACAATATTTAGGATTATTTATCAATTTTACCTTTTTTAATAATTCACTAATTTAATTTCGAAACTACCGTAAATTCCGGACTATAAGTCAAGTCAAGTCAAGTTATTTTTATTTGTATAACCCTTAATCACAAAGAGTCTCAAAGGGCTTCACAGGTTATTACACATGAGCATTTTAGGTTATTCATATGCTATAGAGTAGAAGTGAGTTATAAGCTTAGATTTAAACATTTCCATTGAGGTTGCAGATCGGATCTCAGGGGGAAGAGCATTCGACAACACCGGTGCCCGGATGGAGAACGCTCTCGAACCAGCGGAACACTTCAGCCGCTACTTTTTTCCCAAATGTTCAGCCCTGCGGCTTATTCAGTGAAGCGGCCAATTTATGTAATTTTTCTAACGGCCACCAGCGGCGCTGGAGTATAAAAGGTAAGATTGAGACCAGTAGAATATGTGCGCCAAGAAAGACTGCAACCTTTAAGTTTAATCATACATTGTCTGTAAAGTAAAGGTACGTTCCTATAATTAGGAAGACGCCCTTGATGGCGAAAGTTATGAGGAGGAAGTTGAGGACGATTTACCGTGAGTTTCACAATTACGGGATGCGTTTTTTTAACAGGCATGTTTGATACATTGCAAGCGTGATCCTACTAGCGCGTTGGTACCTTTCAAAGGCACGGTTTGGGATGAAAGTTATATTATTATTATTAAAGCTTTGAAAACTCTCTCGGTATACCGTCTTTCTTTGTAAATATGTGTAACCATGTATAATATGTATTTGCAACTGTATATTTTTGTAATGTATTTATTTTAGAGATTTATTCTGTTATGTGTTCTACGGCCTATCAAAAAGAAGGGGCGGAGCAAACGCGGACTGATGGGAAGTGGGGTAAAGCTGAGTTACCGGTAGATCTGTCTGTTGTCGCAGCGGACAATAGTGGATATATATTTTTCCCACCCTTAACTTTGGAAATATACATTTTGTTTCCTTAGATTACTTTCAACAGGACCCGGACTTTACAAGTCTGCATCATACGTTAATTACGAGTATCATTTTCCATTCATGATGCCGACTGTAGATCTAAGGGGCCGGTCACACAGACATTTGCGGCTGAATCACGGCCAGAAATTTCTGCCTTTGAGGCGGACGCCATTGGACGCACTAAGATCGCCATTCAGACGAGATACAGCGGTGCTTAACACGCAGTCGAAAATTCACGCGCAGGTGGCAGCACGAAATAATTTGGCACTGTTCAAATCTTCAGAGAGCGGGCACACAGCCTTTCACGAGCGTACTGAGGCTGAACCACGGCCAGAAATTTCTGGCCGTGAAACAGATGCTGTTGAGCGCTGTTGGACGATTAGAGACCGCCATATAGACGAGATAGAGCAGTGCTTTACTCGCGGTCGGAAATTTTCACGTGGTTGGCCGCGTTCAAAACTTTTGAGCTGCTCAAATGACGCGGAAATGACGCGCAAACGACGTGCTCTGGCCGCGGCCAGGGCGTGCTTACACATGGGTAGGACGGGAAATTTCAGCGGGTAATCGTGGGTGGAGCATGGTAATAGCATGTTTTGCGCCTGTATCGCGGTGTTATTACGTGAAATTAGCGTGTTACGCGTGTGACAGTCAAACGCCTTTCTCCGCGTATAAACAGCGCGAATGCCGAGCATCAGTTGTGCTCGTGACGTCAAAGGGGGTGAACATGGATCCCCGTCAGCGTAGTTTCTCTTCATTTCGAATAAATCTTTCGGTGCATTCGCAATGGTCGCAACAAGGCTTTAAAGCCAGGACCTTAACTTGGCCTTTTGGCCGAGAGTAAGAATCCCGGCTCCTAAGCTTTGTAGCGTATTATGAAATGATCGATAATAGATAGTGATTAAAGAAGATAGACCAACAACACTTAAACCTCCCCCCCGTCAGCGTAGTGACCTCGTCTTAATCCAATTTTATTTCTTGACATTTCTTTACAAGATAATAAAATAAAGATGATGCTATTGCTTGAAATCTTGATTTTCACGGGACTGTGTCTTGTGCGATTATGATTTTTACAGCCCGGTGCTGAGATTTGCATACCCTCGCTACTACAAACACATTTACCTCGTTTCATCTCTCTTTTAGGGAAAGCAATGGCGAACATAAAACTAAAACCACTTCGTCTTGCATTTGTTGGAAATGAAATACAACTTAAACCATTCCGTTTTTGTTGTGAACGTAATCGAACCGTAAATTCTCCCCCCCTTGCGTGAACGCGCATTCTGCTGCGCTTCCAACGAAAGCGATCGTATTCTATATAAAATGCTTATTAAAACTATAATGCGAGCTAATTATAACAATTGGGAGATCCTTGTCTATATAACGCGTTTATTTAAACAATAAAGTGCGATCGTATTCTACAAAATGCGTTTGTCAACGCGGATGAAAAACGTCAATGCACGCTTCCAACAGAAGCGATCGCAGCAGAATGCGCGTTCACGCGAGGGGGTGGGGGGGTGGATGTGTTGCGTAGGAGTCGGATTTGGGCACAACACCGGCTCGAGAGCTTTTATACCCGTGGTCCACACGAGAAAATGACGCAGAAATGACGCGATGAGGAAGCGGAACAGTCGCCAGCGTCTTTTTTCCGGCCATACCACAGATGAACGGCGGGTTGGCCAAATTTGCGCATTTTCCATCCCGGGCAACCACGGGCAAAAAAAAAACGCAAAATTTTAGCCGTGATTCAGCCGCAAATGTCTGTGTGACCGGCCCCTTAGATTGTGTACTATCTAAGAGCTTCTCTGCCCACTCCACGCATCGGCCCGGTATTGCAGTACTTCCGGGAACGATGATCGCAGCAAGGCTTTAGGGCTAGGACCTTAGCTTGGCCTTTTGGCTGAGAGTAAGAGTCCTGGCTCCTTGGCTTTGTAGCGTATTATGAATTGACCGATAACGGATAATGGATAATGAATAACGAAGATAGAGCAATAACCCTTAAAAACCCCCAAACCCCAGAACATGATATAAGGAAATTGTGAATGTTAAAAGTGTCGATAATAACTCTGAAATTGCTTAATTGATGTTGAAAATGTCAGGAAAAAATGTTAAAACGTCATATTGTCAGATATAACAAAAGTGTGAATATGCTTGATTGCTGTTGAGGTTGTCGAGAGGGGTTGTTCGAACCTCACATTGTTTGTTTGCAGCTGTTGGTGTCAATGGATTTGTTCGGACCAAAAAACAATCGCGGAACTTTGGCCTGGACAGATCTATTGACACTAACAAAGATGTTAAAAATGTCAGAAAAAAAATGTTAAAACGTCATATTGCCAGACATAACGAAATTGTGAATATGCTTGATTGCTGTTAAGATTGTCGAGAAGGGTTGTTCAAACCTCACATTGTTTGTTTGCTGTTAATAGTGTCTATAAATTTGTTCAAACCAAAAAGTTACAATCGTTGGAATTTACAGTCTGGTCTGGGTTAATCTTGTGATTGTGTCACAAAGTTTAATGCGGGCGCAAGCGGCTTATACATAGGTGCGGCTTGTGTAAGGACAAAAGTGGCAAATCACCTAAAAAGTGGTGGGTGCGTCTAATAATGAGGTGCGCTCTATAGTCCGGATTTTACGGTACACCACCCCATCCTTCTTGCTTCCTTTCATCCACCCTTATATGTTCCGCGGCTGAAACACCTTTGGTAAAAGTAAGATAAAAGCAGATAGGCGCAGTAGAAAATTTAGTGCCTCGAGTGGTAAAGAAAAAACTAGTCAATAAAAACAACAATATTGATTTAAGAAAATAAGCAAATATAAATGAACTATCATATAAACTTGCATTTGTAATATACTCGTAGGTTGAGACATTTGGTTTTATTTTACATATCGTGATCCTCCCCTGGAGGGAGCTGACATGGTTAGCCTACTTGGTATCCCCAAAAACCTTGTGAAAGACTGGGCAAAAAAAAAAAGAAATGCTGAGAAAAATAATGCTGTTTGGTCACTTTGAGTCTCCGTAATTTGTATTCTTCCTACTTTATTTTTAATACTTTCTAACTAACCAGCTGTATCTCTGTGTGGTGGTTTCTCTATTTGGGAGGAAGCTGGTCTTGGGGAGTCGTCGCTTCTTTGTAAAAGTTGTCAATTTGCTCTTTGTACTTTTGGGACACCACTGGACGCTTTAGTTTCATGGTGGGACCTAGCTCTCCTCCGACGATGGAGAAGTCCTGGGGGAGAATGTGCCACTTTTGGACGCGCTGAGCATTGGAGGTCGCTTTTTCGTTTATGCGGTTGATGGCCTCTTGGATAGCGCTATTGACGGCGCGATCGCGGCCACCTGCCAGCTCTGAAACGCGAGTGGCTTTGCTGCCCAGTTTCTTGCAGATCTCCACCGCTTCAGGAGTCAGCTCGTCCAATGGGGCGCCGTCGGTGTTCACCTCGCACTTAATGGTGAGCAGCATGGAGAGAAATTTCCTTTTGTCTCCAATCAACATGGCGTTGCTAATAAGCGGCAGTGCTTCCTTGATGGCGTCCTCGGTCGGCACGGGAGGGACGTTCTCTCCCCCTGCTGTGATGATTAACTCTTTAATCCGTCCGGTGATAAATAGGAATCCGTTGGGGTCGTGCTTGCCCAGATCGCCGGAATGCAGCCAGCCCTCATCGTCCAGCGTTTCCTCAGTCTTGTCCAGCATGTTGAGGTAACCCATGAAGACGTGGCGACCCCAGAAGCAGATTTCGCCAACCCCGTCTTTGTCTGGGTTGTGCAACTTCGTCTTGCATCCCGGAAGCTCTATGCCGCAGCTGGTGATCCTAAAGGCATCCGGAAGAGACATGGTGTGCGGCCCAGTGCTCTCACTCATGCCGTACAGTTCGTAGACCGGAATGTCCAGGCTGAGGAAGAACTCCAGCGTATCCCTGGTGATAGGGGCCGCACCCGTGTAGCACTTGCTGCAGCGGTCTAGACCCAGAGCTTTGCGCACCTTCTTAAAAACAAGCTTCTTGGCTATTTGGTAGCTCAACGGCGTGTGTTCCGCTTCTCTATTCATCTTGCTCAGATTGGTCTGCAAGCCCACGTCCTTGGCCCAGGCAGCGATTTTGCGCCGAACTGTAGAGGACTTTGCTCCGGTTGCCTTCATCTTCTCTTGCATCTTCTCCCAGACACGAGGCACCCCCATAAAGGCGGTGGGTCGCACCTCTTTCAGAGTGTTTACCAGGGTTCCCTTGAGTGCGTATCCCATGCTAAAAACATTACCGGGGACCCCTCTCACCCCCATCATGGACTGTTCACTCTGCTAGCCTCTGGGAAGAGGTACTGCAGTGTGCGGTGCAGGACCACCAGGCTCCGCAATAGTCTAGTCCCCCTGGCCATTAGACTGTTAAATGGTCAATCTAACATATAGTTAACTTAAATCTAAACGGCTGCTAATCTGACTTTTTGCACTACTGGCAGTTTTTTTTTTTTTTATAGCTTGCCACTCCTTGCACATTGCTCTCTGCACTATTGTAATTACAGCGTTATTGTTACAGTGTTAATGTTACTGTGTACCTGACTTGTTAACCTGACTGCCCATATTGCACATCTGGTTAGCTACTCTTCTTGCACTATCGGCACTATGGTAAAATACTATACATAGCCAAAATACAATACAACATTATTTATATCTGTACATTCAAGGAAACTGTGGGGGTCAGATGCATCGACATTTCGTTCTGTATACACGTGTACTAGAATGACAATAAAGTAGATCTGAATCTGAATCTAATATAGATATTTGCTTCATATACCCCATGCACAATAAAGACTCCTTAAAAGTAGGGCTGCCACTAACGATTACCGTAAATTCCGGACTATAGAGCGCACCTGATTAGAAGCCGCACCCACCACATATTAAGGGGAAAACCGATTTTGTACTTACACAAGCCGCACCTGTATATAAGTTGCATGCGCCCACATTAAAAAATGTAACACAAACACAAAATTAACCCAAACCCGACTTTAAGTCCCGCGATTGAAACTGAATGTCCTTCATTAAAGTACACAGTCCAAAAGTCACAGCCGGCAAAATGAACGGAAAATGATGCCGGTACTTAAGGTTTGATGCAGACCTGCTGGGTCCGGGTCCCGTTGAAAGTAATCCAAGGAAAAAAGTGTATATTTCCAAAGGTAAGGGTGGGAAAAATATATATCTACTATTCTCCGCCGCGTCCACAAACAGGTCTCACCTTTACCCCGCGTTTGTTCCGCCCCTTTTTTTAATTCGCCCGTGCAAAGCATATCTAAAAAAATACAGATAAATACATTACAAAAATATACACTTGCAAATACATATTATGCATGGTTACACATTTTTACAAAGAAAGACGGTACACCGAGAGAGTTTTCGAAGCTTTAATAATAATAATATAACTTTCATCCCAAAGGGTGCCTGTGACAGGGCAGTTAATGGTAGCAACACGCTAGCAACACGATCGCAACACAGTAAACGAGTCTGTTAAAAAAACATTCCGTACTTGTAAAAATCACGGTAAAACAGTCCTCATCTTCCTCCTTAGAACTGAAGCCATCAAAGTCGTCTTCCTCAGTGTCGGAAAGAAACTTTGTCATATAGACGTCGTCCCAGGGTCCCGCAGCCTCACTCGCGCTGTCACTGTCGCTGGAACTCTCATCCACTCCTGATTCTGTGCCCTCCTCTCCGCTACGCAGCAGACCGGCTTTTCGGAACCCGTTGGTGATGGTGGACTTTTTGATGTGCCTTTCTTTTTGCATTTTGCACGATGAGGGTATGTTTACGCTAATTTAATTTATGCACAAGCCAAGAAGTTGCAGTCTTCCTCGGCGCATATATTCCACCGGTCTAAATCTTACCTTTTGTACTCGAGCGCCGCTGCCGGCCGTTAGAAAAGTTACATAAATTGGCTGCATCACTGAATAAGCCGCAGGGTTGAACGTTTGGGAAAAAAGTAGCGTCTTATAGTCCGGACTTTACGGTATATTAATAATGGGTGAATTCGTCGATTATTTTTTTTTTCGATTAATCTTTGAATTGGATTTGAAAAAAAAAAAAAAACTAAAACACATTTTATACATCTCTATTCCAATATTGAAGTTGGGGAGATCAAAAGAACAACAGAATATTCTATAACATAAAACAATAAAAATCCAGGTTTTTGTCATAACTTAAAAAGAGAAAATACATACAAATGTATGCTTTACACCTGATACTCCTTTCCTACAACATTATCCAAATATATTACATTTGGATTTCCATCCATCCATTTTCTGCACTGCTTATCCTCAGTAGGGTCGCGGGGGTGCTGGAGCCCATCCCATCCATCCACGGGCAGTGGGCAGGGGACACCCTGAACTGTTGCCAGCCAGTCGCACGGCACACAGGGACAGACAACTCACTTTCTCATTAACACCTAGGGACCATTTGAACTGGCCAATTAACCTGACGTGCATGTTCTTAGAATGTGGTAGGAAACCGGAGTGCTCGGAGTAAACTCACGCAAGCATGGGGAGAACATGCAAACTCCACACAGGAAGGTTTGATCTCATGTTGTGGTTTATTGGAGTCGGGCTTGACATAAGGAGAACACATTAGTTTAAAACGAGAAATTCCAGGCTTGTTTCCCCTGAGTTTAAATGTCAGCGAATGTTATTATTAATTGCCTTGGGCTGCCAAGTAATAACATTCTGCTTGGCGTGGAACATGCAGTCAAGTCAGGAATTTGAAAGGCAGGCCGACCCCAACGATGTTCTTGGAAATTGTGTAATTGGAGAATCGAAAGAGGCCGAAAATATTTTGAAAAAACATTGTCAAATCCCGAAAGGCATGCACATTGAGGGAAAAACAAGTGCGTCATCGCGAGGGGACGTGCTAAGTAACGTGAGATGTTGTCTTAGGATATAAAAAACTGATTGTCTCTTAGACAAATGAGAACTCTCTCTCCCGCCAAGAATTCTGTGTACTTTTGTGCATATTTTGGGGCATATTTCTCGGACTGCTGCGAAACTCACGACCTCAGAACTGTGTCTCGAACGCGCTAACCACCTAGCAGCCGTGCTGCCCGTCATATGGATTTATCATACAAAACAAAGACGAGGAAAGAGCAATACATTTGATATTACATGTAGCAAAATTTGTTCCTGCAATAATAAAATAACAAAAATGTAAGCTGACTTTTCAAATTGTGTGTTTTTTTTCCGGGTATATCTTTTAATATGATAAACAATCCCCATGTGCAAATTATTTATATTATGCTTAGGAATCAGCCTATTGTGTTGAGTTAAACATTATTTTTGTATTTTATTTATTTTCTGATTTTTGTCTCTGTATTTCTGCTGCACTTTCTTTTCCCTTGAAAATTGTCAACTTTATAGTGTTTGGCTGCCAGAACAAAGTGTTACTACATTTCCATAACTTCACAACAAAATGCAATTTACTTATTTGCATTGATTCAACGTGCTGAGAGCTCCTATAACACGCGGAAATAGTTTGCCAAAACCTTTTATAATCTATTTTAAACGATCTTATTGATTCATTTTTGCAGCCTTACCTAAAATACACCATTCAGAAGAAAATATATGTAACATGTACTTATGCTGTTTTCAGATTGAGTTAAATAATATATTTTTTACTTTTGTCTCTTCCAGGATTGGGAGCGTACATGGAATACTACAAACCCAGACTTTACTCTGTGCTTCCAGAACACTGTCCTGGTGTGGCTTCCATGCATCTACCTCTGGCTATGTGCCCCTTTCTACCTCTTTTTCATGCGTGGTCATAATCAAGGTTACATATGCATGAGTCACCTCAACAAAGCCAAAACAGTAAGTCATTACATGCTTGTGTACAGGTTCACCTTTATCTGGTAACATAAGTCCACACTGTTAAGTATTGATTCGCTTTTACACAACTGATTCAATATGTTTTGACTCGTGTGTCAAGATGTTTTTTGAAAATTTGGAAAAGTGCTCTTTTTTTACTACATACTAATGACATTCATATTATTTCCAAACATACAGTGTGGTATAATAAGTGCCTTTTACAGAGTGGTATCCATACCTAGCAGTCGCCACTATGTTTGTCTGGCGTTTTTTTGGTGCTACGCTGCGCTTTGTGGCGTTGTTTTTTGTTTACATTACACAACATTGCCATCTAGTGGTCTGATAATACTCACTGGGGCTTTGAATGATGAGTCACGAATGCTTAATTGATGCTAAAATGTGTATACTTATCATAACATGTCAATTTAGGACGCAAGAGGTCAGAATTATACATGTTCTTCCTGTCTGCAGGCTTTTGGCTTTCTTCTGTGGATTATTTGCTGGGCAGATGTTTTCTATTCTTTCTGGGAAAGAAGTTATGGTAGTAAAGATCCTTCACCTGCCCACTTGGTCAGTCCAACCATACTGGGCTTCACCATGGTAAGAGAAATATATGATTTGTTTTGGCGCCAAATCGTGCACGGCGGCCAAGTGTGCGAGCAGCACATGTGTTGAGCAGTGTGCATGCTGTACAGATCCCCTGCCAAGAAAAAGAAACGGAACACATGACAAGTAGATAATTACTGTATTTTCATGACCATAGGGCGCACTGTGTTAAAATGCGCAGTCTCAGCAGCTGGTTCTATTTCTGTTTTTAACACTACACAGGACGCACAGCACGATGGGGCACAAGAGCCCTCTGCCTTCGGCCGCATTACAACAACACAGACAAGCATATGAGTTTTTGTGATTTATAATACAACGGAAGCAAAACTGAATTTCGTTGTGGTTTATTTAATTATTGATTTAAAAGTAACGCACACGGATAAAAAAACAATTTTTTTTTTTGGTGCAAAACAAATTTTTACCCACATTTTTTTATCGGTTATCCATATCGGACAAATCTGCCAATCATTCTCATTCCCTGTTTCTGACCAGAGCTGGTCTACATCCGCTTCTTTACATCACAGACAGCGAACACAGCACAATTAGGCCCGCCGCACAATTTGAAGAAAATCCGAGACTTAATTGTGCCTAATAGTCGTGAAAATACAGTTAAAAAAATCGAGGAGAGAGAAGCCCGGTCCAACTTAGACTTAAATTCGTGCCGGGTTTTGGCCTCCATGATCTGCTACCTTACTGTAGTGGATGAGTTTATGTGTCCCAATGATCCTAGGAGCTATGTTGTCTGGGGGCCTTAAGCTCCTGGTAGGGTCAGCCATGGCAAACGGGTTCTAAGTGAGGAGTCAGAAAAAACGCAGCTCAAAAGACACCTTATGACCACACAAAACTTAAGTCCACAATTTTCCTCGCCCGTGGCCCTGCTCTGGAGCCAAGCCTGGAGGTGGGGTCCACTGGCGAGCCTCTGGTTGCCTGGCCTTTGCACACGGGGTCCAGCCGGGCACAGCCCGAAGGGACGATGTTTGTCCCCCCTTCCCATGGGCTCACCACCTGTGGGAGGGGCCAAAAGGGTTGGGTGCGTAGAGAGCTGAGTAGCAGCCAAAGGAGGGGTCCTTGGCACGCCGATCCCTGGCTACAGAAACTGGGTTTTGGGACATGGAATGTTACCTCTCAGGCGGGGAAGGAGCGCTAGTCGGTGTGTGAGGTAGAGAATTCAGACTAAATATAGTCGGACTTACCTCCACACACAGCTTGGGCTCTGGGACCAGTTCTCTCGAGAGGGGTTGAACTCTCTTCCACTCTGGAGTTTCCCGTGGTGAGAGGCGCAGAGCATATTAGTTGCGCCACGGCTCAGCCCCTGTACATTGGGGTTCACCGCGGTAGACGAGAGGGTAGCCCCTCTCTGTCTTCTGTTGGGGGGACGGGTCCTGACTGTTGTCTGTGCTTATGCACCAGATTGCAGTTCAGCTTACCCACCCTTCTTGGAGCCATTGGAGGCTTTGTTTGAGCGTGTGCCCCCAAGTGGTGTATCGATTTTGGACTTCTGTGCCCGTCACAAACACGGGGGGAAGGCGGGGTGCCATCAACACTGCGTATAGTCAGTGGCAATGGTGCGCTGCTGACCTCGACCTGGGAATCAGTGGGGAGAATACTTCGAAGACCTCCTCAATCCCGCCGACACGTCTTCCTCTGAGTAAGCAAGGCCAGGGGACTCTGAGGTGGGCTCTCTCTTGGGTTGAAGTATCTGAGGTGGTCAAAAAGCTCCTCTGTGGCAAGGCCCCAGGGATTGTTGAGATCTGCCTGGAGTTCATCAGGGCTCTGGATGTTGTGGGCGGTGAGACAATGCCTCTGGATTGGCAGACGGGGGTCGTGGTTCCCCTTTTTAAGAAGGGGGACCAGAGAGTGTGTTCCAACTACACGGGAATCACACTTCTCAGCTTACCTGGTAAGGTCTATTCAGGGGTACTGGAGAGGAGGGTCCATCATGAAGTGGAAGCTCTGATTCGAGAGGAGCAATGTGGTTTTCGTCCTGGCTGTCGAACAGTGGACCAGCTTTACACATTCTGCAGGGTCTTTGAGGGTGCATGAGAGTTGGTGTACATGTGTTTTGTGGACCTGGATAAGGTATTCGTCAGTCTTCCTCTGGAATCCCTGTGGCGGGTTCTTCGGGAGTATGGGGTACCGCACAGCCTGGATAAGACTGTGTGATCCCTGTGTGCTCAGTACCTGTCTGTCACTGGAGCGATTCGCTGCCGAGTGTGAAGCGGCCGGGATGAGGATTAGCACCTCCAAGTCCCAGCCGGAAAATGGTGGCATGCTCCCTCCGGGTTGGGGATAAGATCCTGCCCTAAGTGGAGGAGTTCAAGTATATTGGGGCCTTGTTCACGAGTGAGGGTAGGATGGAATGGGAGATCGACTGACTGCTTGATGCAGTGTCTGCCGTGCTGTACCCTGTACCGGTACGTCGTGAAGAGGGAGCTGAGCCGAAAGGCAAATCTCTCAATTTACCATTCGGTCTACGTTCTTACCCTCACCTATGGTCATGAACTGTGGTTTATGACAAAAAATCCACAATCCCAGATACAAGTGGCTGAAATGATTTTCCTCTGCAGAGTCCCATCCGAGAGGGACTCTGTGTAGAGCCACTTCTCCTCCGCATTGAGAGGAGCCAGTTGAGGTGGCTTGGGGTGTTCTGGACATGTCCCATCGGCAGGAGCCCCTGGGGATGGCCTAGGACACGCCGGAGAGATTATGTCTCTAGGCTGGCCTGGGAACGTCTCTGGATCCCGTCGGATGAGCTGGAAGAAGTGGCTGGGGATAAGTATTTCTGGGCTTCCCTGTTGAGACTGCTGCCCCTGAGACCTGACCCCGGATTAGCGGAAGATAATGGATGGATGGATGGGTTTGGGCCCTGGTCTAAGATCTTAACTCTCATTGAAGAACAGATTTTGCTGAACATCTAAACAAAAACATAATATTTTTCACTTAGAAAGTGTCCTAATATATTTTTTTTCTGTACACCAGCTGCTGGCTACTTTTATAATTCAGTATGAACGTATGAAAGGGGTTCAGTCATCTGGAGTCTTGCTTTTTTTCTGGCTGTTGGCCTTGCTTTGTGCCACCATCACCTTCAGGTCCAAGATCCTGCAAGCCCTGGACAAGGTCAGTCTAACACGGTCACTGCTTGAGAAAATGTCAATTCATATTTTTAGTACAGCAATCCCTCGCTGTATCGCGGTCTACTTTCCGAAGTTTGGCTACTTCCTGGATTTTCATTTGTCTTGTGTTCTGCATTCTGATAGGCTAAACAGTCGCCCTTCCCCCTTTTCTACCCGTGTCTGCCTCTGTGTCAATAGCGATACGGTCTAAGCTGTACAAGTGTGTAAAACAGCTTCAATACCCTCATTACGTATGCACACATCTTTTTCAAATTCAAGTTTCTCTAAAAGCCTTCAACGGTTTTTTCAAGCGTTGACAACTCTGAGCGTTCACGTAGTCTGTGACCATTGCTTCGAACAACGGTGAGCAACATCAATCATGCGTGTGCCAATCAAATTATTACTAAACATGTCCAATACCTGTTACATTTTGAGTTTAAGGCAATAGTAAAAAATGTTTTTTCCCCATTTTAGATAATTGACCAACGTACTATTGGAAAAGTTGCACTGCCCGCAATTGTCAGTAGTTTTTGTAAAAACAACTATTACATGCGATTTCCATTTTTTATTACTTATTGCACAATACAGATCTGTATTGAATTACACTGTTTAACTATAAGAACAATGTTGCCAATAAGATTGACTTGATATGTTTGCAAATTATTTGAATGACCTAATCAGAGACCCCAAAATAGTTTTTTTTTCCCCTTCTTTTTTCATTTTTCCCTTTTCCCCTTTTTTCTTAAATTTGTTTCTTCCTTTTTCCCTAGATTCGTATTTCTATTTCTTTTTTTCTTTTTCCTCTTTTTTTCTTTTTGTTTGTTTCAATGGAGGGCGGAACATAAAATAATTCAGAGGCACTGCGCTAAAGTAGCGGCGCACCTTCAAAAAAAAAAAAAAATTGTTTTTTATTTTTTTATTATTATTATTATTTTTAAATATTTTTTAGACCCGGTTAATGAGGACCAAAACCACCCGCAAAAACTGAAAATCTGCGAAGTAGCAACGCCCCATCAAAAAAAAAAAAAAAAAAAATCTCATCTCATTATCTGCACCGCTTATCCTTATTATTCGCGAGCGAGCCCCTAACCCGCGGCGCGGGTACTTTCGGGCGCGATACGCACGAGTCAAGTCAAGTCATTTTTATTTGTATAGCCCTAAATCACGAAGAGTCTCAAAGGGCTTCACAGATTGTTACACTATATTACACAAACTATTTTCAACCGACAAGAGGAGTAGGTTATTCGTATGCAATGGAGTAGAAGTGAGTTTTAAGTTTAGATTTAAACATTTCCACTGAGGTTGCAGATCGAATCTCAGGGGGAAGAGCATTCCACAGCACCGGTGCCCGGATGGAGAACGCTCTCGAACCAGCAGAAGACTTCTTTGCTCTCGGGATCATCAGAAGACCAGCACTCTCAGATCGTAGGCTTCGGACCGGGACATAGTGGCAGATCAGATCTGAAAGATAAGAGGGAGCAAGTCCATGTATGATTTTGTACAATACTAAGAGAACTTTGAAGTCACATCTTTGGCTAACTGGGAGCCAATGCAGGTTAGCCAAAATCGGTGTTATGTGATCGTACTTTTTTGTCCTGGTTAAAAGCCTCGCTGCGGCATTTTGTACTAGCTGAAGAGACTTGATTCTGGACTTCGGGAGACCGGAGAGTAGTGCATTGCAGTAATCGAGACGGGAGGTAACAAATGCATGAATTATTGTTTCCGCATCAGACTGAGACAGTATTGAACGGATTTTAGTAATGTTGCGAAGATGGAAGAAGGCAGTTCTAGTAATTTGCTTTACATGCATCTCAAAGGATAGATCAGGGTCAAATATGACACCTAAATTTTTAACTGAGTCACTCTGTGTGATGTGACATTTGTCAATGTTCACAGCAGTTTTTGAGAATAAGTCCCGGCATTTAGAAGGACCAATGACTAACATTTCGGTCTTTTCAGAGTTAAGACGCAAGAAATTGAGTGACATCCACTCTTTTATCTCAGTGAGACAGGCCTCCAAATTTCCACAGTTTAGTGTGGAAGATTCCTCCAACGGAAGACACGACACCGCGACAAGCCGATCAAGCCAGCCTGTCGGAAGCGCAGCAGAATGCGTGTTCACGCGAGGGGGGGGGATTTTGTACGGGAGTCGGATTTGGGCACAACACCGGCGCGCGGTTTCTGTGCGGCTTCCGCTTCACCGCCCCCTAACCCCACAGGTCCCCCCTACCCCTTTCCCCCGCGGCCCTGTCCGTCGGCCGGAGCCATCGAGGGCCGTGTAGCGCCATGTAGAGCCATCACGGCCCGAGCAGGAGATGTGCCGTTGGTGACTTTTTCATCCGCGTTAACAAACGCACTTTGTAGAATACGATCACTCTTTATTGTTTAAATAAACATGTTATAAAGACTATGATCACCCAATTATTTTAATTAGCTCGCTTTATGGTTTCAATAAGCGTATTATATAGAATACGATCGCTTTTGTCGGAAGCGCAGCAGAATGCGCGTTCATGCGAGGGGGGGAGGATTCTGTACGGGAGTCGGATTTGGGCACAACCCTGGGAAACGAGAGCGGCGCGCCATGCTAGGGTCGTCAGCCGAGGGGGATTCCCGCAAAAAGTGGACATCTGCAAAATAGCGACGCCCCTTAAAAAAATTAAAAAAAAAAGGTTTTTTTTTTTTTTTTAACCGCACCTTCTGAGAACGTCAAACCGCGAAGTAGCGAGGTCCCACTGTAGATCGTTTCAAAACGTTCAGAATTACTCTTCATTTTTTATTACGGCATGTTAAACTAAACTGGCAAAGATATAATGATAATATACTGCCAGGCTAATAACAGGTGCATAATTCTCTTTCTTGGACCAAATTGAGATTTTTGCCTGCATCAGTTTCCTACCAAAGGCTTCTTTATCTGGACAAGTGCCCAAGTTAATCAACCAATCACATTTCGTATAAACAATCAATAGTGCAATATTGTAAAAAAAAAAAAAAAAAAAAAATTTTATTATAATTTGACCATGCAGAAGTTATTCATAAAATAAATGTTTATCGAGCACAGTACTTTTATTGTTTCGAATTGTATTTTCACTTCAGATTTTTGTCGTACAAATGTTCAGGGTTCACTGCTCAGGGATCACATAGCCACTAGGTGCACCACATCCTGTGGTGTGTCTTGGGCAAGTCCAGGGTGGCAGCGCCTATTCCTCTCCAGCCTGTTTTTTGGGAGTAGGGCTTTGCTCCCCACATAAAAGAGATAGTACTGGTACTGGTTTTATATCCAGTAAAAGTAAAAACATAGCTTTTGCTAGACCGCACATGCACAAAAATTGGACAATTTTACACGGCACAGTACAACAATTCATTACTGTGTCATGACACAGGTTGAAAATCACTGCAGTAGTGCAATAAAGCAAAAATAATAATTTGACAGTAGAGGAGTTATTTAAAAGTTAATGAAAAGCTTGAGCCTGCCAAATGGATTTGTTCTTTTGATTTCAACGTATTTTAAAAAAAAAAAGGTTTTTACTTTTGGGTTTTGAATGTATTAGGACTTTTTTGAAAATCAACCCCGCAAAAAACGAGGGATTACTGTACCTCACAGTTTTACGTGTATCCCAAATAAAAAAAACATTTTATTTCCAGCCGTCAGAAATATGTGTGTGGAGGTACACTACTTTCTATGTGTACTACACCCTGCTGCTGATTTCGCTGATTTTGTCCTGCGTGCCAGATGAGCCACCGCTCTTCTCGCAGGTTGTTAAAGACTTGGTAGGTCTGTTTGTTGTTTAAATCAGCAAAAATGTGTCACCTCTATGTAAAGTATAATTATTACCGTGTCAGGTAAATAATAATTGTAAATAATCCAGTTATGTATTTTAAGGGTAATTTTAGAAGACATTACGATATTATTCACATAAATCAAGATGATTCATGCAGTCATATATGGCAGGTCAAAGTAAGGAGGACTCAAGGGACCTCTTTGTTAAAACGTCAGTATGCAAGAAAAATAGACAAAATACAGCACCTTAAGAATCTAGTTTGGTCCACTAATGACCTCTCTTGTAAAGAAAGACTTGTTGGTGTATCACAGGAGTATTAACCAGATAAATTTTTGGCCAAAATTCTGTCTCCTTGGTGAGCAGAGACAAGTGTCCTGAGACGACTGTCCTTCATAATATACACAATGTTCCATGTTGTTGAATTTGTGACCTTGGATCTTACTGATGTTTTATCTGTTGTTAGAATCCTTGTCCTGAACCTGGAGCTTCTTTTCTTTCCAAAATAACATTTTGGTGGATCACCAGGTAAGCAGTCCTTCTTGTCAATCCAAAAGGTCTTATAACAAATATATTTTACGAGTCCCCTCAATACTTTTATGAAGAAACGTGTGCTCCTTTTAATACAATCACTTTTTTTTTTGTTTTGATCACGCCAATCAATATTTCTCAATAGACACATTATATAGACTATGATAACGACACTCGTTCTATTGAAGGGGTAAAGCTGAGAAACATAGGAAAAAACAAGTTTGCATTTATGTGAAGGGGAGTGAGGCACAATGAGTGGCTCGGAGGAGTTCAGAGGAGCTTGACCAGCTTGCATGGAAGACAAGAGCAGGCTGGTTGGTTAGTAAGACGATGCCTTTTCACCTCTTGATGGGATCTGCCCCAAGCAACCCTTCCACAACATTGGGCTCTCACAAATGGGTCATATGGTCAATTTCTATTCTTTGGTTGTTTCTTAAAGATGAGAGTGGGGTGATTAACTTTACCCATCTCTGAGAACAAAGTTAGCATTCTGAAGAAAATGGACATTAATGATGTTTCACCTTTAATGAATGCAAAATTTGAGACTTTCAGTTACTCAGCCACATTACTCAAAACAAAATGATGGTCTACATGGTCAAGGTTTCTAGTTTTTCTTTTGCCCACGTATCTGTTTCAGATCAGGGAATGATGTAATTGTGGACTGCAGTCCTTAGAGACAGTTTGTGATTAAGGGCGTCAAAAATAAATGTGACCTGACTAAGATTTGAATTAAATTCATTGGCAAAATTAATTTTAAACGGACAATGCATAACATTTTGACTCATTGTTCTGTGGTAGAAGAAAGGCGTGGCAGATGTTTTTTTTTTGTTATCCCCTGGTGTCATATGACAGTATTATTCCTGTCAGAAAAAGTTAAGGCAGACATTGCAAAATAATTATTTCACAAAAATAACTTTTCCTGGCAACTGGTCTCTCCCCCTGACCATTGCCCAAATGTATCTGCTCCACAACGCTTTCGACAATGAATGAATTGGACCTGTCCTATTTTATTTCCTTTGTTTTCTCTCTGTATGCTTCCTGTTTTTTTAACTGTTCATTTTATATGTACTTAAAAAATTGTTCCCTTCCAGGTTGATGATAAATGGCTACAAGCATCCCTTAGAAGAAAAAGATTTATGGTCTCTGAACCCAGAGGACCGTTCACAGAAGGTGGTACCAAAGTTGTTTCAGCGTTGGAACACAGATTGTCAGAAGTGTAAAAGGTCAGGAAACCCATTTGGCTATACATCCATTAAAGCAGGGGTCTCCAATATGGTGACCCCCGAGGACACAAAAATAACAGTGCTGGTCATTAGGATTTTCTTGTAAATATTTTTTTAGTGATTGAATAAATCGATTGAACTCTACTTAGAAAAATTTACCTGGTAATACAGTATCAAATATCTCATTTTCCTTTTTGGGGTAGATTTATGTTATCTGTTGGCATCTCTTTTAAAAACCTTAGGATGTGAACTGTTGTTCTTTCGAGTTTAAAAAAAAAACCTGCCGAAATAAATGTTAACTTTACGATACTTCTTGAATGGGTTCTTCTGCAATTTTTTGTAACATCTAGATCTTAGCTAGCAATTTTTTAAAAAACAACAATTTGTATTAAGTGTGATACTCATTATTTGTGGGGAAAAAAAGGTGTCTCCCCAGTATCAGTATTGTCACACGCTGCTGCCTGTCAATTCTGAGATCCAGCTCATCTCTGAAAAGCATAATGACTCTTTATAATGTTAAACAACAGCGACCAGATGTTAAAAGTGCAGTATCTGAGTCAGTTCTGAAGGCTTATCCTGCAAACCCTTATCACAAAAAGAATAACGTCCTGGAGAGGAATGAGCGCCACTAGGCTGTACTTGCCCAAGTCACAGCACAGAAAGTGGTGCAGAGGCAACTCTGGTGGTTAACAGATTCGTAAACAGAGAATAACATAATAAAATCATGATAATAACAGTAGTCATGTCATGTCAAGTCATGTTTATTTGTATAGCCCTTAATCACAAAGCGTCTCAAAGGGCTGTACAGACCACAGATTATTGCAAACCACAGACTATTATTACACCATCCACTGATCTAAAACCTAAAACTCAAAAACCTCAACATGAGGAAAATGGAGAAACCTTGATGACCAGGCTGCAATGGATGTTAGAATAACAAATACACAGATATTGTCAACATAAAATCTAGGTTATTCATATGCTATAGAATAGAAGTGTGTTTTAAGCTTAGATTTAAACATTTCCACTGAGGTTGCAGATTGAATCTCAGGGGGAAGAGCATTCCACAGCACCAGGCCCCAAATGGAGAATGCTCTTGAACCTGCGGATCTCTTCTTGGCTCTTGGGATCACTAGTAGACCAACATTTTCAGAGCGAAGGCCCCGGACCGCAACATAGGGGGAAATAAAATTTATCTGAAGTCTTTGTAGAAATCGCCACAAGATGTCGCCGTTCGGGCGTGTTGAGTCTCAGGTGTCGGTTGACAGGCAAGATCAATGAAGAAATATTGGTGGAATTCGTCACAATTGCATCATCATCAGGTTCTTCTCTGCCATTTCGCCGATGTAGCTCCCTTAGCTTAGCACCATGGCCCGAGCGACAGCCCCGCTTTTGTCTGCGATCCCTACGCCGTCTCCACCACTTTGTAAGTGGGTTGGCCACCCATGGAGATCCCGCAACCCTTTGTATTTCTTGCCGGATATCAATGGTGATATGGAAAGTGCCCAAAAGTCGAAATTTAGACCCAGAACCTAAATTTATAAGTTCCTCCCGACTATAGGTATTATTGGGCACGCATGTGTCCAGAAAAGAAAGCAAAATAGACAAGATAACGGTAATAAATAGAAAAGTAGCTGAAGAGCTGTGAGCCGCTGCGTCCATGCATGCCACCATCATCAAAGTCCTAAATACATGAACTATCATAAATTTGCATTACAAAATACCTGTAGGTCAAGAAATTTGTATTTATTTTACAAACTGAATTACAAGAGGGTAGAAGTACTGTATTTCCATTCGTAAAATAAATAAAAAATTCTTGACCTACTAGTATTATTATTATTATTTTTATTATTATTAGGTCACATGATTGTTTTCTATATTCCTGCTACAGGTACCCAAAGACATGAAACCCCTTATGGTTGCATACTAGAGAAGTCTGTTAAGGTTGGGCAAGTGAACGAAAAGTAAAATGATCCAGTTATGTCACTTTGAGGCTCATTAGGTTGTATTTTTCTTGGTGCTTTGTAGCACTTATGTTTGGTTGCACTACACAATACAGTAACATCTAGTGGTCAAATTCTACACAGGGTCACATTAAGTCAGTTCATCCCCATAGTTGATTAGCTTGCGCTATGTATGGTGAGAGTTTATTATAATAATAATAATAATAATATTATTGTTGGGAAAATATGGGAGTGTGAGTCATGTATTGCATTAGACCAGGGGTCTCCAACATGGTGCTTGCGGGTTCCAGGTAGTCCCCTTTGTGTAGAGGAATGGTTCTGAAAATAGCTCACCAGTCAGTGATTTTCTGGGAAATTTTATTACTAACTGATTAAGAGAAATCATTGATATAATCTGTGTCAAACAATGTTTTCGTGGTTAACTTTTAACTTTGACCGGTGGTTAAATTTTAACCCTACTTCCACTAATTACAACCCGGTAAAATAACATAATGATAACAACATATTAATAACATAATTTTCTATTTTCAACTGGTAATTTTAATGATCAGAAAGGTTGGCGACCCCTGTGCAGGGTGCTCTACCTTCAAATGTTTCACCCTTCTCATTGTCAATTAATTGTTATTTTATAGTGTACATTTCAAGTTAGTCAGTGCAAAAAACTTAAAATAAATATATTGCTTTAAGTTTTGTTCTGTTTTTTTGGCCAATTGTTTAATAATTTAGTTTCATGAATTTTAAGTGAAGTGCTTGTAAATGCTTGAAATTGTTGTCATGTTTCTTATGTTAGGTGTTGCGCTATGGTCAAGAGTTATGGGTTTGAGCTTTAAAAAAGGCTTTTAAACTTTGTTATGGTTTCAAAATATAATTGGAGGTCAGGATTAAAAATTAAGGTTTAGGTTCTTATTAGGGTATTAAACTGAATTTAGGGTTCTGAAATGGAATTGGGGCTACAGTTACAGTTTGAAACAGGGTTAGGGCTAGAGTTACAGCTAGGGTAAGGTGTAGGGCTAGGGAAAGGAACTAGGCTTTGAGCTCAATATTAGGGTTCTAAACTGAATGTGGTGTGGATATGGATCCCTTAGCCACTAGGGTTGTAGGGGCACCACTTCCTACGGTGTGTCTTTGGCAAGTACAACCTGGTGGCACCTATACCTCTCCAGGCCAAGTAGGGTTCCAAAATAGGTTTAGAGATAGGGCTTTGGTTTAGAATAGGTCTAGGGCTAAGGTTGCAGCTAGAGTTTGGGGTGCAATTTCTCCAAAAAGGTTGGGGCTAGAATTAGGGTTTGAAACTAAGGCTTAGGTTCTCGTTCTTTTGATCAGCGCTGGATTTCTCCTTTTAATAGTAATGAATAAATTGGTAAAATGGCTTTGAGAGTCATTACAAAAGTGCCTCAATTTCGCCATGAAAAAGGTTTACGAACGCTGGATATAAGCATAAAGGCGTAACTGGGGAAAAAAAAGCATTTGGTCTTTTTGAGCTCTGTTGGGCATTGTTACCACATACTTAATAGAGAAAATATTCGACTTTCAACTTTCCAGGACACCTCAAAAGTATTACAAACTGACCATGGTGAATGTTGAAATCTAAGAAGCTTCCTTCATTTTTCGTCTTCCCAGTACAGAACAGAAGACCTTGTACTCCCCCAGGAAAGCTAACAACCCAAACACCAAGGAAAGTCAAACTGTGGAGGAGTCTGAAATATTATTGGTAAAAGGCACCAACCAAAAAGAGCCCTCTCTTCTCTGGGCGCTGTGCCTCGCCTTTGGACCTTACTTCTTAATCTCATGCTTCTACAAATTAATTCAAGACATTCTCATGTTTGTTGGGCCTGAGATCCTCCGGTAAGCCACATTAAATGACTTAATTAACATTAGGTTTGAAATGGTGATTGCCAACATTATGGTATTTTACTCATACATTCTTATCACTTATCTCCAGGCTTCTGATTCATTTTGTGAACAACTCCAGCGCCCTCTCCTGGCATGGCTACTTTTACACAGCTTTGCTTTTCCTTTGTACCTGTGTACAGTCACTCATCCTTCAGAGGTATTTTCACGTCTGCTTCATAACGGGCATGCGCCTACGCACTGCAATTGTTGGAGCAGTCTACAGGAAGGTACTTGCATTTCCTTTTGCGTGATATGAAGTTATTATCAAGTAGAATTCTTAATTAAGTGTATTCAATCAAACCTCTCTTCTTTTAGGCCTTGGTTATCAGTAGTGCAGCCCGCCGCACGTCAACAGTTGGTGAGATTGTCAACTTGATGTCAGTGGACGCTCAGCGTTTTATGGAACTTATCGCATATATTAATATGATATGGTCAGCCCCCTTGCAAGTGGTGTTAGCACTTTACTTTTTGTGGCAGGTAAGAATCGTTCTCAAACAAGACCCCGACCCCATTCCGTGTTTATAAACAAGTGTGACGTATAGAGCTGTAACGATTAGGAATATCTGGGGATGATTAATTGACACACAAATAATCACAATTAATGACTAAATTGTCCCGAAAAAATTCCTCTCTATATTATATGTTACTATGATATATCAGCTTAATCTAACATATACTGTACTCCTTAGTAAAGCAGAGCAATGTCAAGCAATGATCAAGAAATCATTATTAACTTAACATTATGTTCGTTTTATTAATTGCATGATTTCAGCCTGTTAGGTAAAAACCTAAGGAACAATGCTCAGGTGACTAAAATTTTCAGTAATAAAGTGCAAAATTGAACAAAATGCAAAAATGAGGCACACAGATGAGAAAAAAAATACCCTAATTTCAACACACTCACATAAAATGAATACATCAGCAGAGCAGATAAATGTCTCCTTGCTTCTCTTTAAGTTTTAAGAATTCCACACATATAAAGTAAAAGCAGCCAGACAAATGTCTTTTTTTGAAGTTCCTAGGCTTTGAAAACAAAGACTGGTAAACAGTAAAAGGAGGTATGTAACAAAGTAAAAATGCAGTTTCTCTTAGTAACTGAATTTTTAAAAAAACAATTGCACAGCTTAATCTCTGTTAACATGACATCAACTTGAATATGAACTTGTTAACTTCAAATAGTTTTGCCTGGTGGGTCGTACAGCTTGTCAAACTTGAACAGCACGTCTCTGAACGCTGGTTTGTCACGCGTATTAACAAATATTAGCCTTTAGCATGCGGCATCTTACACTGTCTTGTATGTCGTGACTCGTGTGTAAACTCCACGTATATCCAATTGACCAGCTGCAACCCCTGTATTATTTGCCACTCCTTCTTAGCCGACTAGCTCGTCGAATTGTACCAATTGACTCCAAATGCTGCTGTGTTAGCTCCTTTTATCGGCACCTTCTTGAAACAAAGTTTGCAGACTGCTTCTTCGGTATGTTTGGGTTTACCGCTGTTGTTTGGTATAAAACCCAAATTTGACCACAGACCACCGAATGTCAACGCCCAATGTGTCTATTTGTTTTTCAGTACTATGCTTTATTATTCTTTCTTTTTGTAATGTTATAGAGCATATTATTTTAATAAACGTTTATTTTTCAGTTTCAAAACAATGCAGGATACTTATACAAGCCTTATACATACTTACAGTGCATCCGGAAAGTATTCACAGCGCTTCACTTTTTCCACATTTTGTATTAATTTAATCTCTTATCTCAAAATTCTACGCAAAATACTCCATTATGACAATGTGAAAAAGTTTTTTTTTACTTTTTTTGAATTTATTAAAAATAGAAAACTAAGAAATTAATACTTTGTTGATCCACCTTTGGCAGCAAATACAGCCTCAAGTCTTTTTGAATATGATCCCACAAGTTTAGCACACCTATCTTTAGGCAGTTTTGCCCATTCTTCTTTGCAATAAGTCTTAAGCTAAATCAGGTTGGATGGGAGACGTTTGTGCACAGCCATTTTCAGATCTCTTCAGAAATGTTCGATCGGATTCAAGTCTGGACTCTGGCTGGGCCACTCCAGGACATTCACGGAGTGGTTCTGAAGCCAATCTTTTGAGATCTTGGCTGTGTGCTTTGGGTTGTTGTCCTGCTGATAAATGAACCTTCGCCCCAGCCTGAGGTCAAGAGCGCTCTGGAGTAGATTTTCATCCAGGATATCTCTATATATTGCTGAATTCATTTTTCCTTCCATCCTGACTAGTCTGCCAGTTCCTGCTGCTGAAAAACATCCCCACAGCATGATGCTGCCACCACCATGCTTCACTGTAGGGATGGTATTGGCCTGGTGATGAGCGGTGCCTGGTTTCCTCCAAACATGGCGCCTGGCATTCAAACCAAAGAGTTCAATCTTTGTCTCATCAGACCAGAGAATTTTGTTTCTCATGGTCTGAGAGTCATTCAGGTGCTTTTTGGCAAATTCCAGACGGGCTTCCATGTTCCTTTTACTAAGGAGTGGCTTTTGTCTGGCCACTCTACCATACAGGCCTGATTGGTGGATTGCTGCAGAGATGGTTGTCCTTCTGGAAGGCTCTCCTCTCTCCACAGAGGAACGCTGGAGCTCTGACCATCGGGTCCTTGGTCACCTCCCTGACTAAGGCCCTTCTTCCCCGATCGCTCAGTTTAGAAGGCCGGCCAGCTCTAGGAAGAGTCCTGGTGGTTCCAAATGTCTTCCATTTACAAATAATGGAGGCCACTGTGCTCATTGGGACCTTCAAAGCAGCAGAAATTTTTCTGTATCCTTCCCCAGATTTGTGCCTGTCTCGCAGGTCTACAGACAGTTCTTTTGACTTCATGCTTGGTGTTTGTGCTCTGACAAGCACACTCAACTGTGGGACCTTATATAGACAGGTGCGTGCCTTTCCAAATCATGTCCAATCAACTGAATTTACCGCACGTGGACTCCAATTAAGCTGTAGAAAGATCTCAAGGATGATCCGTGGAAAAAAGATGCACCTGAGCTCAATTTTGAGCTTCATGGCAAAGGCTGTGAATACTTATGTAAATGTGATTTCTTAGTTTTCTATTTTTAATAAATTCAAAAAAAGTAAAAATAAAAAAACTTTTCCACATTGTCATACTGGAGTATTTTGTGTAGAATTTTGAGATAAGAGATTAAATTAATTCAATTTGGAATGAGGCTGTAACATAACAAAATGTGGAAAAAGTGAAGCGCTGTGAATACTTTCCGGATGCACTGTATATAAACCATAAACATACATTCCATACAAAATATAGCACTGGAGCAACTTAAAAAAAATTCAACCTCCGAACGATCATCTCGTTCGTAAGAAGGGCAGCGTCAGTATAGACAAATAATAGTGATGCGCATCGTTTAAGTCATACGTGCCAAACTCATGACATAATTTTAAGTATCCCGCTCAAAAATGCTAAGAGAAGTACAAGAGAAGTAGGAGCTGCATTCAGTCACACAACGACTGCAGTTTTCAATATGTCCATTGAATGTCTCCAAATGCAGGCGTCAATTGCAAAACTGTGTTTGCTGACTGCCGTTAATCAAACAGAGAACATCAAGGAAACCCATCCAAATGTGATTTTATTGAAGATAAGTCACAGACACGTCATGTAAGACAATACGACAAATCCAGAAATAAAAAAAAATAGCACTTGGATGTCTACAGAAGTTTGACAAAGGTTTTGCTCCCTCTTTTCCATAGTAGTACAGTGTTCTATTTACGTCTGAAAAGTGATGAGTCCCGGGGACTAGCATGCTCAAAAATCTATGGGTCCCAACAGAGATCTATGGGTTCCCAAAATTTAGTGTTATCGAGGTTGAAATTGTAAATCAAATATATAATAAAAATCTATATATTCAGTTTTAATTATCAAATTATTAATTCATTTTCTGCATCAAATTATTGTTGGTAGTATACCGATTAAAGGGATAACCACAAACCTGTCTTTTTTTCATTTTCTCCTTTTATACTTCATTTTTTTTAACTTCTTTATACAATATAGTAATAATAATATAGTGCATCAAAGCAAGTGAGCCGTTTGAGATCCGGCTCTCTTGAATGAGTTGAGCCGCAAAAGCCGGTTCTCTAACATGCGGGCAAGGAAGAGTTGGCTTTCCTTGGCTTGCACCCACCTTAAATACATCATTGGTGGGATAATAATAATGAAAATCAATAATTATTATGTTTATCAACAATATAATGTATTATTATGTCAAGTCATTTTTATTTGTATAGCCCTTAATCACAATTAGTCTCTAAGGGCTTCACAAGTTATTACATATAAGAGGTTTAGGTTATTCGTATGCTATAGAGTAAAAGTGAGTTTTAAGCTTAGATTTAAACATTTCCACTGAGGTTGCAGATCGGATCTCAGGGGGAAGAGCATTCCACAACACTGGTGCCCGGATGGAGAACGCTCTCGAACCAGCGGAACACTGGCTTTTGGGATCACCAGAAGACCGGCGCTCTCGGAACGA
This sequence comes from Urocampus carinirostris, assembly GCF_059441175.1. Lineage (NCBI taxonomy): Eukaryota > Metazoa > Chordata > Actinopteri > Syngnathiformes > Syngnathidae > Urocampus > Urocampus carinirostris. The sequence goes on along the minus strand of NC_142349.1, from coordinate 1,996,303 downwards.
AGGTTTCGGGCCGGGACATAGGGGGAGATCAGATCTGAAAGATATGAGGGGGAAAGTCCATGTATGATTTTGTATAGTAGTAGGAGAACCTTAAAATCGCATCTTAGGCTAACAGGGAGCCAATGCAGGTTAGCCAAAATTGGAGTGATGTGATCGTACTTTTTTGTCCTTGTTAAAAGCCTCACTGCGAGCATTTTGTACCAGCTGGAGACTCTTGAGTCTGGTCATCGGAAAACCGGAAAGTAGTGCATTACAGTAGTCGAGACGGGAGGTAACAAACGCGTGAATTATGAGTTCCGCATCCGACTGAGACAGTAAAGGATGAATTCTAGCAATGTTACGGAGATGGAAGAAAGCGGTTCTAGTAATTTTCTTCACATGTGTTTGAAAGGACAGATATTATTATCAATATTATTATTATTACTATGATACATGATATAACACTAATGTATTATATAAGCATTACTGTTAATCATGTTCCTGTTGTAGTTATAAAAATTATTATAAATTATCTACTTGCTACCCCCAGCAGTAGCAACTTGGTAACCCTTCTTCTTAAGGCATTCAGGTAAAGCTAAACCAGATAGCCACGATAAATTGACAAATATTAAATGGCCACCGCAAACATATGCATTCCTTTTAATGTCCTCGGTCTAATCAATTCTTTTGATGGTCTGCAGCCACTGGCTCTTACAGTGGTTTTGAAAAGGCCTGTTTCCTCTGGCAATTGCAAAAAAATATTGTTTTTTAAAAATGTTATTTGTGAACAGTGAAAACCTAACCGCTGGGCGTGTTATTTTTGTTAATTGCGATTTAACATGCTCAACTCAACATTCAAATCTTCCCTTGCTCTGTTCAACTCTTACTCCTAGTACTGCTGTTTTGGGTCAACGATGCGCACGCATCCTGTGGTCATCTGGTGATGTCGAAAATAATGCCAGCTCTACCCCTGAGTTTTTTTTTTTTTTTTTATCTTTATGTATTTATTCCTGTAACCATATTACACAAAAAGCTGATTTTAGCCCACATGTTTTTTTTTTTATATTTCTATTAGATGTAAATGTATTTTATTTATACAGCCGTTTACAACAATCCTTTGGGTGTACCAAAGTGCTTTACAGTGATAACAGAGAAAACACCAAACAAAAAACAAACAAAAAATAAAAACAAATACAACAGTATCAAATAGGATTAAAAAAAATATTGCTTGCGTGCATTAATCTGGTGCGTTTTTAGTGTGTTTTTTTTTTCTTTTCAAAATCAAGATGCTGGATCTATTATGAATGTGTGCCTTTGTAAACTATTGAATCATAGATACTCTAGTTTTGAAAGCAAACAAGTCACACCCACAAGGCATGGTAAACGAGACAGGAGTTTAATGAAGAAAAAAATCTGCTGGTGAACTAATTACAGTAAACATAACTATTGTTGTTCATATGCCGAGGCTGTACTATTTCAAGATATTATATCGGCGACTAAATAGACCAAATCATATATATGAATTTTAAATGTAATTCTTATATCTGTGATTTAATAAATTACATTATTAAATATCTGTACTGCTGCTTTTGTGATTGCTGCTAAGAGAGGATGCCGGTTCTTTGATGGTTTACAGGAGGTTATTTCATAACTGTCACCCATAGCCAATTGCTCCCCTCATTGAAAATTGTGATTCACTTAAGTGATAACAAACCTTACAAACACAACACAGAACTTATTTATGCACATCAAGACAGACTTTAGAACAAAAAAAAAGTTATTTTAATATTTTTTTCCACATACAAAAAAATGGTTAAACGGCATACAGAATTTGACTGAACAAAAAACGTTGAAAATATGGGGAAAACATTGACTGGTATTATTGTAAAGCGTAACCTAGTAGTGATGGGAATTCTGAGCTCAGCTCCCATTGGGCTCTTCAATTTTTTTGTTGCCTTAACCAACATACTACCAAAAATAATGTAACAGTATGCATGAAATGAATGAATAAAAAATGTATTATCCTGCAATAATATACAAACCTTTTTTTTTTTTTCACTCCGAACTTTTTAACTAGTTTGTATTTTTATACTAAGCAACCTTTGGTTCAAGCAACATGGAATCCCTGAAAAACGAACTTCACAACAAAATTATGATTTGAAATATTAAGCCCTGAATACATGAACTTTTAACTATTTACAATTCAACTATTAACTAATGTTGACTGAAACAACACAGAACATCTGAAAAACATACAAAAATATAAATTCAAATTTATATAACAAAATCAATGATATCATTGACAGTGTTCTCGTTTGCCCGCGTCCCTGCGTCCTAGACGCATTATTTTTGCTGGGGAAACATCGTGTCAAATCAACATGTGTCACGGGACGCAACTTTTTTGACACGAAATTATCATTATCATTTTTTGAACAAAGATTTACCGCACTCCAAACTTTTCGTCAGGCAGATCCGCCATTGTTGTTTTGGTCTCGCAGTTCGAGTTTTCGTCTGCACGCCGATCTCGAGTTCGAGTTGTGTAGTAAGAGTCCGTCTCTTGAGAACCAGCCTTTTCTCCTCAACTCATTAAAGAGATGGCTCTTAAACGGCTCACTTGCTTTGATGCATTATATTACGAATGATTATGTTGTATAAAGAAGTTAAGAAAAAAGAAGTATAAAAGGAGAAAATGAAAAAAGACAGGTTTGTGGTGATCCCTTTTACCAACTATAATTTAATGCAGAAAATGAATTAATAATTTGAATAAGAAAATGTATTATTCTTCTTAATTATATTTGCATGTATTTTTTCCTTCTACAGTGAACGTCCAAGCGACTTCATTTTTGAACTTTTTTTATAATAAACCTCATTCATGTCGAGCAACTCGGTGTCTCACAACAAAATGTTCATTATCAATATACTGGACTGTCTCAGAAAATTAGAATATTGTGATAAAGTTCTTTATTTTCTGTAATGCAATTAAAAAAACAAAAATGTCATACATTCTGGATTCATTACACATCAACTGAACTATTTCAAGCCTTTTATTATTTAAATATTGCTGATTTTGGCTTACAGCTGAAAAAAACTCAAAAATCCTATCTCAAAATATTAGAATACTTCCTCAGACCAAGTAAAAAAAATAATTTTATAACAGCAAAACTAAATCAAACATTTGAAAATGTCCATTGATGCACGGATTACTGCATCAATCCGGCGTGGCATGGAGGCAATCAGCCTGTGGCATTGCTGAGGTGTTATTGATGCCCAGGATGCTTCGATAGCGGCCTTCAGCTCATTTGCATTTGTAGGTCTGGTGTCTTTCATCTTCTTCTTAACTATACCCCACAAATTCTCAATGGGGTTCAGGTCAGGGGAATTAGCAGGCCAATCAAGGACAGTGATGCCATGGTCAGTGCACCAGTTACTGGTGGTTTTGGCACTGTGGGCAGGTGCCAGATCATGCTGGAAAATGAAATCCTCATCTCCATAGAGCTTTTCAGCAGATGGAAGCATGTAGTGCTCTAAAATCTCTTGGTACACAGTTGCATTTACTCTGGACTTGATGAAACACAGTGGACCAACACCAGCAGCTGACATGGCTCCCCAAACCATTGCTGATTGTGGGAACTTCACACTGGATTTCAAGCAACTTGGATTTTGCTCCTCTCCAGCCTTTCTCCAGACTCTGGCGCCTTGACTTCCAAATGAAATGCAAAACTTGCTTTCGTCTGAAAAGAGGACTTTGGACCACTCTGCAACTGTCCAGTGCTTCTTCTCCATAGCCCAAGTCAGACGCTTCTTCCGTTGTCTTGATTTCAGAAGTGGCTTGACCATGGGAATACGGCTATTGTAGCCCATTTCCCGGACACGTCTGTGAACTGTGGCTTTTGATTCCTGGACTCCAGCTTCAGCCCACTGTCTCTGAAGCGCCCCCAAATTCTGGAAGCGGCTCTTCTTCACAATTTTGTTAAGGCTGCAGTCATCTCTCTTGGTTGTGCAGCGTTTCCGGCCACATTTTTCCCTTCCAACAGACTTTTTGTGGATATGCTTTGAAACTGCACTCTGTGAACAGCCTGCTCTTTGAGAAATTTCTTTTTGTGTCTTACCCTCCATCAGGAGGGTATCAATGATGGTCCTCTGGACAGCAGACAGATCAGCAGTCTTCCCCATACTTGTGATTTAGTTTACTGAACCAAGCTGAGTGTTTTTAAGGCTCAGGAAACCCTCGCAAGGTGTTTCGAGTTAATTAGATGATTCAGGTGATTAGTTGAATAGCCTACTTGTATACTTTTTCATGATATTCTAATATTTTGAGATAGGATTTTTGAGTTTTCTTAAGCTGTAAGCCAAATTCAGCAATATTCAAATAATAAAAGGCTTGAAATAGTTCAGTTGATGTGTAATGAATCCAGAATGTATGACATTTTTGTTTTTTTAATTGCATTACAGAAAATAAAGAACTTTATCACAATATTCTAATTTTCTGAGACAGTCCAGTATATGATATAAGGAAACACATGTACAATATTACATGTTAAATTACTAAATAAACATGTTTGGAAAAAAATGATTTTTTTGTATTTTGTAAGGGAAAATACAACAGTTTTTAAGGTCATTGCGCGCACTAAATTTTGGGGACCCATAGATCTCTGTTGGGACCCATAGATTTTTGAGCATGTGAGTCCCCGGGACCCATCACTTTTCAGAGGTACAATGAACACTGCATTGATCTCTACTGAATTTTTGAATTTATGAACACAAAGTGCCAAGCATTGAGGGACCTATTCACATTCTTTTGTCAGTGATAGAAAATGCACAACAACTTTGGAGCCAATAATATAATTAAAATGAGTCCAAATAAGGATTGTTTTACCCCTTTGACTCGTATTTTTAATTTTTCTTTTTGTCCTCCATTTTGCAATCACTCTTGAACCGTTCCTGTGCTCAATTGTGCTAGTGTGGCAGAATGCTGTTTGCTGTTGTTAAACTGTAACTACTTTATTATATTTGTTTTTTGAACTCCTAATTGTTTTATTGAATGTATTTTAACTTGAACAGAACCTGGGCCCGTCTGTTCTGGCTGGAGTGGCCGTGATGATCCTAATGGTTCCAATCAATGCATTTATCGCAATGAAAACCAAAACTTACCAGGTGAGACTTTTCATTCGTACACAATGTGTGGCATAATATTTCTCATATTTCAAGTATAAAAATACCTTGGTGACTCATTTATGGCTCTTATACATAACATTTCCTCCATGGTCCTAAAAACTTGAACCGCAAATAAAGGCATTGAAAATGCCTTAAATTGTGTCTACAATTCTTAAATGTAACTGCACAATAGCGCTGATAACAGTATAAGTGTACTAACAAAAGTAAGGAAGTTGTGTTGCAACATGATTCTTAATTTTCAACGACTTTATCAACCCCTGACCGATAATTGCAATGTGTTTGTTAGAAAATCCAGATTTCCGCGTTTATTTTTAAAATACAGCATTACGTTGCGGTGTTCACTTTAGCTCTGAAAAGTGATGGGTCCCGGAGACTCGCATGCTCAAAAATTTATGGGTCCCAACAGAGATCTATGGGTCCCCAAAATTTAGTGTTATCGAGGTTGAAATTGTAAATCGGCGACAAATATATAATATAAATCTATGTATTCATTGCGTTTTAATCATCAGTTTATTGGAAATACAAATCGGTTATCACTTCAAGATTTTTCAGTTCACAACAATATTTCACATTATGCAAAATAACATTGCTGAAATAATTATATTAATCTATATTTTCAAATCAGTTTTAATCATCACAGTTAATTGGTAATACAAAGCAGTTATCAATTCAGATTTTTCAGTTCACAAAAATATTGTACATTTTACAAAATAATATTGCTGAAATATTAGTCTATATACAGGACTGTCTCAGAAAATTAGAATATTGTGATAAAGTTCTTTATTTTCTGTAATGCAATTAAAAAAACAAAAATGTCATACATTCTGGATTCATTACACATCAACTGAACTTTTTCAAGCCTTTTATTATTTGAATATTGCTGATTTTGGCTTACAGCTGAAAAAAACTCAAAAATCCTATCTCAAAATATTAGAATACTTCCTCAGACCAAATAAAAAAATAATTTTATAACAGTAAAACTAAATCAAACATTTGAAAATGTCCATTGATGCACTCAGTACTTGCTTGGGAATCCTTTTGCACGGATTACTGCATCAATCCGGCGTGGCATGGAGGCAATCAGCCTGTGGCATTGCTGAGGTGTTATTGATGCCCAGGATGCTTCGATAGCGGCCTTCAGCTCATTTGCATTTGTAGGTCTGGTGTCTTTCATCTTCTTCTTAACTATACCCCACAAATTCTCGATGGGGTTCAGGTCAGGGGAATTAGCAGGCCAATCAAGGACAGTGATGCCATGGTCAGTGCACCAGTTACTGGTGGTTTTGGCACTGTGGGCAGGTGCCAGATCATGCTGGAAAATGAAATCCTCATCTCCATAGAGCTTTTCAGCAGATGGAAGCATGTAGTGCTCTAAAATCTCTTGGTACACAGTTGCATTTACTCTGGACTTGATGAAACACAGTGGACCAACACCAGCAGCTGACATGGCTCCCCAAACCATTGCTGACTGTGGGAACTTCACACTGGATTTCAAGCAACTTGGATTTTGCTCCTCTCCAGCCTTTCTCCAGAATCTGGCGCCTTGACTTCCAAATGAAATGCAAAACTTGCTTTCGTCTGAAAAGAGGACTTTGGACCACTCTGCAACTGTCCAGTGCTTCTTCTCCATAGCCCAAGTCAGACGCTTCTTCCGTTGTCTTGAGTTCAGAAGTGGCTTGACCATGGGAATACGGCTATTGTAGCCCATTTCCCGGACACGTCTGTGAACTGTGGCTTTTGATACCTGGACTCCAGCTTCAGCCCACTGTCTTTGAAGCTCCCCCAAATTCTGGAAGCGGCTCTTCTTCACAATTTTGTTAAGGCTGCGGTCATCTCTCTTGGTTGTGCAGCGTATCTGGCCACATTTTTCCCTTCCAACAGACTTTTTGTGGATATGCTTTGAAACTGCACTCTGTGAACAGCCTGCTCTTTGAGAAATTTCTTTTTGTGTCTTACCCTCCTGATGGAGGGTATCAATGATGGTCCTATGGACAGCAGTCAGATCAGCAGTCTTCCCCATACTTGTGATTTAGTTTACTGAACCAAACTGAGTGTTTTTAAGGCTCAGGAAACCCTCGCAAGGTGTTTCGAGTTAATTAGATGATTCAGGTGATTAGTTGAATAGCCTACTTGTATACTTTTTCATGATATTCTAATATTTTGAGATAGGATTTTTGAGTTTTCTTAAGCTGTAAGCCAAATTCAACAATATTAAAATAATAAAAGGCTGGAAATAGTTCAATTGATGTGTAATGAATCCAGAATGTATGACATTTTTGTTTTTTTAATTGCATTACAGAAAATAAAGAACTTTATCACAATATTCTAATTTTCTGAGAAAGTCCTGTATTCATGCACTTTCAATCATCACAGTTAATTGGTAATACAAAGCAGTTATCACTTCAGATTTTTCAGTTCATTTGTTCTTCGTGGTTTTCTGTCCCGCCACAGTTGTAATGCCTTTTCAAGGTCCAATCTATCATCCTCCTCATAGCGTAACCAGGAATATAATTTTGTCTATTTTGGCAGAAAAGTCTTTTTCTTGCTATTATTCTTTTGTTTATTTTCTTTCAACACGTGTGTTTTCCTTGCCTACGCGATCTTCCGAAAAAAAAATTCTGCAGTTTTTTCGTGCCGGAATTATTGCTGTTATCACTTTCTGCATTATGTTTTGACTTATTACTGACACTGATGAAATTAACAATTTTGTGTTGATTTTCACCTAATACTAACTTTTTTTTCGGAGGCATACTCATACCTGTTCAACCTCCATGGCTCCATGCCCTTACAAACTGTCGTATTTTCCCTTACAAAATCCCCCCCCAAAAAATCGTTTTTTTTCCCAAACGTGTTTATTTATGTAGTTTAACATGTTATATTGTTTGTTTCCTTATACCATATATATTGTTAATGAACATTTTGTTGTGAGACACTGAGAATGAGGTTTATTATAGAAAAAAGATCAAAAATTAAGTAGCTTGGACGTTCACTGTAGAAGGAAAGTACATGCAAATATAATTAAGTAGAATAATACATTTTCTTATTCAAAATATGAATTCATTTTCTGCATTAAATTATTGTTGGTAATATACTGATTAAAGAGATAACCACAAACCTGTCTTTTTTCATTTTCTCATTTTATACTTCCTTTTTTTCTTAAGTTCTTTATACAGTATAATCATTCCTAATTTAATGCATCAAAGCAAGTGAGCCATTTGAGAGCCGGCTCTCTTTCATGAGTTGAGCCGAAAAAGCCGCTTATCTAAAAAGAGACGAACTTTCACTACACAACTCGAACTCGATTGATTTGTCGTTTGGTGATAGTCGGTGTATACCGGATGGTACCCATCATTGACAAATTTGCGTTTTTCCATACAGATTTTCTTGTACTTCGTACACGTCTTAAAATGGACAATAAACGTACTTTGTATGGCAAAAAGGTACAGCTTGACTGGTATGCATACTTCACCAACACTCAACAAGCACCACAACAATGACGTTATCTCGAAGCAACGAGATCTCGTTTTCCGAGATCGGCATGCAGACAAAAACTCGAACCGCGAAACCAAAACAACAATGGCGGATCTGCCTGACAAAAAGTTTGGAGTCCGGTAAATGTTTGTTAAAAAAAAAGTAATCGGGTAAAAATGACAATTTCATGTCAAAAAAGTTGCGTACCGGGGACGCACGTTGATTTGACACTATGCGTCCCCAGCAAAAATAATGCGCCTAGGACGCAGGGCAAATGAGAACACTGCGTTGGAGCTTTACGTACAGTCAGTCACTGTTGTTGTCAGAGTAACTTGGTGATGGGAATAGTGTTTGTGTAACTCATACTTGAGTGAGTTCCAGTATAATTGATTTCAGGCTCTATCTTGGAATGAGTGGGAGGCTCTGTGAAGCCTGTGTCGTAAAAGCTTCAAGATCGACACAATGGGACATATGGCATATAATTGCTCGACGCCACTGGCGATCGGCATGCTTCTGGTGTCTGGTGTGCAAGGAGCGCTTTTTGGAGTAAAATTGCATTGGAATAAAATTGCATTGGAGTAAAATTGTTTAATAATTTTGGCACTCGGTCGCCAAATTCTTGGAATTTGCGGGGTAGCGGGAAAACGACTTGACGCATGCGCTCTAAACACCAAACACCACGGTAACGTCTTCAACTGAAATTTACTTTCATCCACCATCAAGTGAATGGTATGTTGAAGAGATGGGAATTCCCACGCTTTGGAGAACCCACACTCTTCAAGTCGTTTGTTAAATTATCCACATATTATTTTTATGAATCACTTAAAAGGGGGAAAATAAAGAAAAATAACACTTGAAAAAGATTGTTAACGAATTAAAACATGTGTAAATCTCTTACTGGCGGGCAAACGGAAGGCTGGCTGAACAAAATCATGTAGTAAGCAGCAAGGTTAGCCGCAAGCCAACAACAAAACACTACCACGGCAGCAAACATGAACCAAGCCAGCAAGCCAGCCTTGTTAACTGCTAATGGAACTAACCTAGACAAAACAAAACTGAAAGCCTTCTGGAGCCCGTACGCTAACATTGACCTATATGGACAGCATTATATTAATTGCAAAACATGTGGTGAAAATCAATGAAGGTAAATTCACAATCATACCTATGAGGAGGAAAAGGCAAAAAAGTAACGCACGCTGTACAATATGGGAGGTAGACTTACCGGACGCATCTGGAGCTGATCAAAGCAAACGCCTCGGACAAAACAGTCAGTAGTCCCCCAGCGACACGGTAAGCAAAGTTCCAATTACTCTAGGTGGGAATGAGCGCTATGCATTCGCTGATCAACTACAATCGCCGTCTGTTTTTAACGGGGCGTGCCATTGTTTTTGTTCTCGTCGTCATTTAGGTAGGTCACAGCTCTAGGGAATATGAGTTCAAACTGTCTACTTTGAAAATTAATTTGCCATGATCCATTGCGCTTGGAATATTTTGGAACATATATGCATGATTGTGGGGAAGAACACTATGCATTCTGTGCCAAATTGTGAAAAATAGGGTCTTTTGAATCCATTTAAGCGTGTTAAATCTCATTTTGTCAATTGGGTTAAATTTCATCGGATATGGTTTTAAAAAGGCTTGAATATGAATGGAAAAAAAATCCTGGGGAACCTTGTCTATATTCAACTGGTGCAATGGAAATCAATAATATTTTGTGCACGTCATAGAGACAGCTGACAAATTGTTTGAAAAGATTTAACTGAATATGCATTTTATATCCTTTTTAATCCTTAGGTAGCTCAAATGAAGAGTAAAGACAGTCGTATTAAGCTGATGAATGAGATGCTGAACGGTATCAAAGTGTTGAAGCTCTATGCCTGGGAGCTTGCATTCAAGGGCAAGGTTTCAGATATCCGTGAGAGCGAGCTTCAGGTACTAAAGAAGGCTGCTTACCTTGGTGCTGTGTCTACCTTCACTTGGGTCTGTGCACCTTTTTTGGTAAGTTCAACAAAGAAGTTATTTAGTTCTGTATCTGACAGTGGCAAGCCTCATGCAAATGTATGAATGATCCCAAGATGTAATATCCCAAGATAGAGAGATTTAAGTCAAGTACAGTGCCCCCTCTGCATAGGAGCCATTCTGGTTACGAGAAATTTGAAATACGAGATGTCTAGAGCAAAAATGTTACCATACCAGAGAAAATCTAAGTTACGAGAATTTACAGACGCTACCAGTAGAGCAGGGGTCGGCAACCTTTTTGGTGTGGAGTACCACTTTCAAATGTCCTTGTAAATCAGTGTGCCACACCAAGATTAATGACTCGCGCAACAATTTTTTTATATCCGACAAAGCTGTGATTTTACTCCAGTCTAAATATACAACACGGATATGCATTTAAATTGTATAATTATTTCATCCACTGTTTTTGTTCATCAATAAACTAAAAAATGAATGTGAGCAACATGTGGAAAGCCCTGTAGACATTCATGACTTCAACTTTTTATCACAAAAATCAACCATACCTCATCAACAATTAACTACAAATTAAAAAACAAGTTATATGGACAGCTACCATACCATTCATCAATGAAATTTTATTGCAGTAAATATGAAAACTTCAAATAACAGCAGCGAGGCAGAAGACTACCTGACAATAAGTGCAACAGAAATTATAGCTGAACAGCACCAAACAAGACACACCACACAGTACAGTAGGCGGGGACACACACACACAGGCTTTCGGCCAATTCCTCCATTCGCTGTTCAACACTTCTAGCTGACATGGGGATGGGTTTTATTCTTTTTTTGATTGTCTCTTTGTTAGGCAAGCTATCAAACAAAACATCTGAGCTCGACAAGAACGCTTCTTGAATATATTCGCCACCAGCAAATGGTTTTCCGCGCTTTGCGCATAGTGAGCAATGTGATAGTTTGCTTCAGTAGTGGTGTTTTTAGCAGTGACAAAGGTTTTCAGGGTTTGTGTTTGTTAGCCGTACCTGGACTTGCATTTTAATGTCTCCGCCTTGTCAGACTTGTCCTTGAATTCATGTTCATGTTTCGTCTCGTAATGACGTCTAACACTTGACGTCCGAGGTACAACGCTCTCGAGGAATAATGCACAACTAGATCATGTTTTTGCATCATTTTTTGCACAAAGCCCCAGTTATCTGTCCAAGCTGGCTGGAAAGGCCGAATTTTTTTTTTCTGGAAGAGCTGTCATGATTCATCGATTTATCGCGCGCCAATGTTTCTGTGGCTGTGTTAAAACATGGATCGCTCCTCCTCTACTCTGCGAGGCGCCGCACAGACACACACACACACACACGGAGCAGAGGAGGAGGGATGCTACCTTAAAGCCTCTAAACACCACGGCGTGCAACTGAAAATGTCTAAATTTCAGGTAAAAATGCCCATTTAAAATAAACATTTTTATTTTGCTGTGCGCTTGCGTGCCACTGGTTAACCCCTCGCGCGTCATAGGTTGCCGAACCCCGCACTAGAGGGTCGAGTGCTTGAGACTGCTCATCGCCAGCATCACTTCATTCCAGTTAGCACATGCAATTCATACATCCGACAGCGTGCGCGAAGCCATGCCCAACATAGTTACGGTAACCATATATCACAAGCAGAGCAAATATGGTGGCCGAAACGACAATGAGCAACTCTATAGTCGATATTCCTGATAGTATAGCCGTAGAATTTCTTCCGGATTATGCATATCTATCTTAAAAGTCAGCAGAAAAGGGTCTCAATTATTATATTCGGGCCTAAATGTGAAATGAAATGAAATGATCTGCATTTATATAGCACTTTTCAAGTCAATGACTTTCCAAAGCGCTTTACAATGTGCTCCACATTTCCCAATAACTGCCTTGCAGCCATGTAAGGCGCTAACCTGCTTATTGGGGGTTTAGGGGTTTAGTGTCTTACCCAAGGACACTTCGACATGTAACACGGACGAGCCGGGATTCGAACTGGGATCCCTTGATCCCAAGACGAGCACTCTACCTCCTGAGCAACTGCCGCCCCAAATAAATACAAATTACACCATAAGAGTCTGTCCTTAATGTTTCTGTACAGGGTGTCTTACACATAAAAAAAAAATTGTTTACCTAATTGGTGAAACCTATCCTGAATAATCTCTTAAGGAAGTTGTTGCTACACTATACTGAAAATGGTGTGCGCACTTCATCATCAAAACATAAAATTTAGAATAAGAGTGTGAACAAGCAGTGATTTCCTACTTGAGCTATGGTACCATATTTGGATTCTGAATTAGTCTGCCATGCAAAAGGGCACATTGATTAAGCAGACAATCTTGTAATTAGATGTTTCCCCGTTCTCTTCCAAGGCCAGAATTAAACATGATTCTCTGACTTAAAAGTTTGTTCCACTCAAGTAGACCTGTGACAACTATTTCTGGTTTGACAACAATTTTTATTTTTTTGTCTCCAGGTTGCCCTCTCCACCTTTGCAGTATATGTACTGATTGATAAAAAAAATGTGCTTGATGCCCAGAAGGCCTTTGTTTCCTTGGCGCTCTTCAACATCTTGCGTTTTCCTCTCAACATGCTGCCCATGGTCATCAGCAGTATGGTGCAGGTCAGTGGTGGAATGCTCCTTCACAGAAATCTACATTTGTCTATAGTTGGAACACCTTTTTAAATGAAAATGTGATGCTTGTATTATTTGCTAAAAGTTAAACAAAAATAAAACTAAAGTAGATGCTTCATGTATTTTTTGTAATAATTCTGCCCGTGAATGGTCTTTACTAACATTGGTCGGTAAATAGCCGAGCCGTTCCTTGGACTTGTTCAATCCAGAACAAAGACGACAGACACGCGAGATTGATTTACCGCACAATGGAGCAGCCTTGCACTTTACACTCCTGCGAATAGCTCGCTCAGCCCGACTCTTATGAAGAACAATTTTGAAGCACATAGCCACTAGATTGTTTGCTCATTTACTGAAGACACATCTGGCCTAATCTTTGAAATGTTACGTAGTGAACGGGAAGAAGCCAATAAGGATATCTTTAAACACGAGTGTGGAAAAAAATAGTCTTGTAAAAGGGAATACTTGACTTAAGGTATGATAACTATTAAATTAATAAATATAGACAACTCTCAGTGTATATAATTGACAATCAAACACATCAAAAGTATCAATGTTTTTCTTCATATATCATTTTTTTACAATATTATTATTAAAGGTCACCTATAAATAAGGAGTTTTTCATGGTTGCAACCAATGTTCTCTCTCGTGTGCGCAATTGTTCACTGGTCAGAACTTTTCAAGCGCACAAGAAAATCAAGAAGTCAATTAATTAATTTACAAGCAAATTCGGCCAGAATTACAGTGCATGCAGGCGAAAACCACGCGGATTCCCTCTGCGGTGTTTTAAGCGCAGTATTTTCAAGTCAATGTCAGCAAATGACAGTAATGTTGCATGTAAATTCGAGTTATTGCAAGAGAGAGAGGCGGCAGGTGGGTGGTTGTTGTTGTTGTTGAGTCACTCAAGGTGCCTAAGGATAATCCTTAGTAGCGCTAGACTTGCTTGTGGGAGGCTCCGTAGTTCTCCGAAGGAGAATCCCAGCTGGCGGTGGTATCGGGCAAACTGGAGTGCAGGGAACCGTAGCCAGAGATGCTCGGCCGATTCTTCGTCTTCACCGATCGTCTTCGCATTTCCCCGTCAAATGTTGCCATCTTCGGAGGGAGGGGTGATTACCTGACCGGAATCGTATAAGATCGACAAGGTCTTTCTTTGAGAGCTGGGATTCTTCCTCCGGGTTGAGGTGGGAAGAGGTAAGTGAAATGAGACGTTGGTGGGTGGGGTGGTGTTTGCAGCTCCTGCGAATAATGGCGAGCCGAGTTTGTGGGTCTAGCGGGGCAGTAGGTTGAGTGAGGGCCGAGCCTAATTTAGCCTGCTCGTCTGCAAGGTCGTGACCCGGGACCCAGATAAGCCGGATGCTCTTGGATGGGGAGAAGGCCGCAATTGAGGAGTTAAGGGACAGGAAGGAGGGGTCCGTTATATTAGGGTTGGAGAGAGCTTGGAGGAGGGACTTGCAATCCCTGATGATGGAGGCTGAGGACCAGTCGTTATTGTGGTCTAGCCAGGCGATTGCAGCGATGATGGCAGACTTCTCGGCCTGAAAAGAACTGCTAAAGGACCGGTTGGCGCATGCCAGGAGTGGATTAGTGTGTTGCCTTTAAAGAGGACCACTCCGGCTCCTCCATTCTCCGTACCGTTGAGGGTGGAACCATCGGTGAAAATATACGAGTCGGTTGGGCCCAGATCCGCAAGTGTTTCCTCTGCAGTGGCAAGTTGTTGGGCAGGGGATGCGGACTTTGGGACGGGGGTGAAATGGATGGGTGGTGGGGGCGCCAGAGGCCACGGAATATTAAGGTCATGTACAGACTCCGAGTCCACTGGCGTGAGGTTGAGAGAGGATAAAATGGGGGTTGTGGAATTACGCCAGTCCTCTCTTGAGGCGTTTGGGTGGTTGTTGGGGATATTGGAGAAGTTTGCTTTTGAAAAGAATAATTATTATTGTATTATTTTTGTATCACTAAGGCAACAAAATATAGAGACAAGTGTGGTTTACTATAATTATCGCCTGCACCAGGAAAAGCGTCTCTTTCGGCTAGGCCTGCCAAAATACGCTCCCAAACGTCTCTTCAGATGGTTTTTGTTTCTTTCATCCCTGTAACATTAGTCACAAAATGACATAAAAAAGGGAAAAATAAGCACAAAAAAACCCCAAATGAGAGGAAAAAAATCAATAAGCAAAAAAAGGATAGAGAATTAAAAACTGGAGGAAAAAAGGAAAAGTAAAAAAAAAAATAAGTAAAATGCTAGGAAAAACGAAACAATTTTCTTTTTAAAGAAAATAGGGTAAAAAATTTAGAGGGGCTAAAAAAACAGGAAAACGACACGTTTTTTTGGAGTCTTTTTGATTGTTCCAGTGTTGTATTTAAATAAAGTCAAAGTACAATCTCAACCTACTATACCATCAGGTGATGTGGCCTTTGAAGGTGAGTGAGGTCCCTTCCTCACTGGCAAACAAGCTGGACAGGCTGGCAAACTCCTATATTAAGAAGTGGTGGCTGGGGCTGCCAAGATGCCTCTTAGAAGTGGGCCTCTTTGGTCTGCCCCTTCATTCCATCAGCCTAGGATACAAGAAGAAGAAGACCCGGATGGTTATGGATTTGAGAGATTCCTCGGATCATCTTGTGAGCTCAGCGGGCACCAAAGTTCAAACAGGAAGGAGGTGAAAGGCAGAAGAAGAGGTCGACCAGGCAACCGGCAGGTTAAAACATCGCGAAGTGGTCGGCATGGTCCAAGCAGGGCAAGCAGGTCTTTGTTGGGGCGACATGCCCCTCTTCTGGTCAAAGGCTTCCAGGCGGGAGAAGGAAGTGATGTGGTCCAAGCAGGAACGCCATACCGCCATACCATTCCCAGAGCAGACAGAGCATTTGGATAACATGGGACGGGGTCATGGACAGGCCTTTGTCGTGGCGCGACCTGTGGAAGATCCCTCAAGCAAGGCTCAGCTTTCTGATCCGGGCAACCTACAACACACTACCCTGCCCCAAAAATATACATCTGTGGTTTGGCACTGCTGCGATCTGCCCCCTCAGTAGTATAGTGAAAGCGAGCCTTCAGCTCAAGTTGTAAGATGGCACTTTCCCAAGGCCGCTACAGGTGGCGGCATGATGCCGTCCTAAAGAAGCTGGCAGAGGTAGTCGAAGGGTACAGACAGGAAGCAAACAGTCTGCCAGCTCCTCCATCAAATCACCTAATCAAGTTTGGAAGGGCTGGCGACAACAAAACAAAAACACCAATGCCCCTCGCCCCTTACACTCTGGAAGGGTCCTCTCGCCCGCCAGCGAATGGAGAATGAAAGTTGACCTCTAAAGGCAGTTGCAGTTCCCCAGGGAGATCGCCGAAACATTATTGCGGCCAGACATTGTGCTGTAGTCTGTAAGACGGTCCTCCTGGTCAAGCTTACTGTCCCTTGAAAGGAGGGAATTGAGGAAATTATTAAATTATGAGAGGAAATGGGCGAAGTATGAAGACCTGGCAGCCGAGTGCAGGGAGGCGGGCTGGAAAACTACAGTATGCCCAGTGGAGGAGTGCAGTGGTTTGGTGGGCTCCTCAACCTCCCGCCTGCTCAGAGACCTTGGATGCACAGGAGCTGGCAACCGGAAAACAACTTAAGAGCAGCTTCTGGTTGTGGCTGCGGAGGAATGACTGGGGTTAAAGGAGTGAAACGTCAATGACCGGTGGTCCCCAGCTGATGACCCAGTCAGGCCCGAGTGTTCAGGACACACGATTATTCCAAAGGCGCCGGAGGAGGTGCGTCAGGCAGAAATGCCCAGCAGGAAGACTACATCATGTATTTCCATTTGTACTTTCTCTAAAAAGTGTGATTAAATACAGTACTGTATAGTGCAACAAACTAAATCCATCCATCAATCCATTGTCTTGCGCTTATCCGAGGTCGGGTCGCGGGGGCAGCAGCGTTAAAAGGGAAGCCCAGACGTCCCTATCCCCAGCCACCTCCTCCAGCTCATCCGACGGGACCCCGAGGCGTTCCCAAGCCAGCCGAGAGACATAGTCTCTCCAACGTGTCCTGGGTCGCCCCCGGGGCCTCCTGCCGGTGGGACATGCCCGGAACACCTACCGAGGGAGGCGTCTAGGAGGCATCCTTATTGGATGCCCGAGCCAACTAAACTGGCTCCTCTCAACGCGGAGGAGCAGTGGCTCTACACCGAGTCCCTCCCGGATATCTGAGCTTCTCACCTTATCTCAAAGGGAGAACCCAGTCACCCTGCGGCGGAAACTCATTTCGGCCACTTGTATCCGGGATCGTGTTCTTTCGGTCATGACCCAAAGTTCATGACCATAGGTGAGGGTAGGAACGTAGATCGACCGATAGATCGAGAGCTTTGCCTTTCGGCTCAGCTCCCTCTTCACCACGACGGACCGGTACAGGGTCCGAATAAAGGCAGACGCTGCACCGACCCGTCTGTCGATCTCCCGTTCCATCCTACCCTCACTCGTGAACAAGACCCTAAGATACTTGAACTCCTCCACTTGGGGTAAGACCTCCTCCCCGACCCGGAGGGGGCATATCACCCTTTTCCGACTGAGAACCATAGCCTCGGACTTGGAGGTGCTGATCCTCATCCCAGCCGCTTCACACTCGGCTGCGAATCGCTCCAGCGAGAGCTGAAGATCACGGCCTGAGGAAGCCAACAGCACCACGTCATCTCAGTAGGGTCGGAGGAGTGCTGGAGCCCATCCCAGCTATCTACGAACAAGTTATGAACAGAATCGGTGACAAAGGGCAGCCCTGGCGGAGCCCAACCCCCACCAGGGACGAATCCGACTTGCTGCCGGCAATGCGAACCAGACTCTGGCACCGGGCATACAGGGACCGCACAGCCCGGATAAGACTGTGCGGTACCCCATACTCCCGAAGCACCCCCCACAGGGCCTCCCGAGGAAGACTGTCGAATGCCTTCTCCAAGTCCACAAAACACATGTAGACCGGACAGGCAAACTCCCATGCACCCTCAAAGACCCTGCAGAGTGTATAGAGCTGGTCCAGTGTTCCACGGCCAGGACGAAAACCACACTGTTCCTCCTGAACCAGAGATTCGACTTCCTGGCGGACCCTCTTCTCCAGTACCCCTGAATAGACCTTACCAGGGAGGCTGAGAAGTGTGATTCCCCTGTAGTTTGAACACACTCTCCGGTCCCCCTCCTTAAAGACGGTAACCACCACCCCAGTCTGCCAGTCCAGAGGCACTGTCCCCGATGTCCACGCGATGTTGCACAGGCGTGTCAACCATGACACGCCCACAACATCCAGAGCCCTAATGAACTCCGGGCAGATCTCATCGACCCCCGGGGCCCAGGAGTTTTTTGACCACCTCGGTGACTTCAACCCTTAGTGATACGAGAGCCCAACCCAGAGTCCTCAAGCTCTGCTTCCCCTGAGGAAGACGTGTCAGTGGGATTGAGGTCTTCGAAGTACTCCGCCCACCGATTCACAACGTCCCGGGTCGAGGTCAGCAGCCCCCCATCGGCACTATTCACATTGTCGATGGCACACCGCTCCCCCCCCTAAGACGCCGGATGGTGGACCAGAATTTCCTCAAAGCCGTTCGGAAGTCGGCTTTCATGGCCTCGCCAAACTCCACCCATGCCCGAAGCCGCATTCCGCTTGGCCAGCCGATACCTGCCAGCTGCTTCCAGAGTCCCACAGGCCAGGAAGGCCCGATAAGACTCCTTCTTCAGCTTGACGGCATCCCTCACCGCCGGTGACCACCAACGGGTCTGAGGGTTGCCGCCGCGGCAGGCACCGACTACCTTACAGCCACAGCTCCGATCAGCCGCTTCGACAATGGAGGCGCGGAACATGGTCCACTCGGACTCAATGTCCCCCGCCTCCCTCGGGACATGGGCAAAGTTCTGCCGGAGGTGTGAATTGAGACTTCTTCTGACAGATTCTGCCAGCCGTTCCCAACAGACCCTCACAACACGCTTGGGTCTGCCGGGTCGGGCCGGCATCTTCCCCCACCATCGAAGCCAACTCACCACCAGGTGGTGATCAGTTGACAGCTCCGCCCCTCTCTTCACCCGAGTGTCCAGAACATGCGGCCGCAGGTCCGACGAAACAACGACAAAGTCGATCATCGAACTATGGCCTAGGGTGTCCTGGTGCCAGGTGCACATATGGACACCCTTATGTCTGAACATGGTGTTCATTATGGACAAACCATGATGGGCACAGAAGTCCAATAACGAAACACCACTCGGGTTCAGGTCAGGGGGGCCGTTCTTACCAATCACGCCCCTCCAGGTCTCACTGTTATTGCCCACGTGAGCGTTGAAGTCTCCCAGCAGTACGAAGGAGTCCCCAGGGGGCGCGCTCTCAAGTACACCCTCTAAGGACTCCAAGAAGGGTGGGTACTCCGAACTGCTATTTGGTGCATAAGCACAAACAACAGTCAGGAACCGTCCCCCCACCCGAAGGCGGAGGGAGGCTACCCTCTCGTCTACTGGGGTGAACCCCAACGTACAGGCGCCGAGCCGTGGAGCAACTAATATGCCCACACCGGCTCTGCGCCTCTCACCACGGGCAACTCCAGAGTGGAAGAGAGTCCAACCCCTCTCGAGAGGACTGGTACCAGAGCCCAAGCCGTGGTGGAGGTGCAACCAACTAAATAAATCCCTAAAATGTTAGTATTATGTATCAAAATATGCATTTTTAAAAAGGGAAACTTCATGTAATGCTTGTACAAACAACTGACTCATTTAGGCCGTGCGACCTTTCCAATATTATATGAGCTAATTCATTAGAATTCAAAAAACTAACTGATGTTCCCAGAAACTCAATGTAACTTGATGTCAGGTTTTGGGTATGTTTGCTAATGATTTGGAAATTGTTGCTCACCATTGTTCCAGGCGACGCTCAGACTTTGTGTGATTGCTCAGACCCATGAAGGTCAAAGAGATCATTGGTTGCAATCATAAAATATTTTCGTACACATTTAGATGGATAAGATACAGAAGTAGTACCGGTAAACACATTTGCTTTCTTCAAGGCAAGTGTCTCGTTGAAGCGGTTGAGAGTGTTTCTATCACATGAAGAGCTACAGAAAGACAGCGTTGAACGCAAAGCAGTCATTGGCTGTGAGTCTCTAATGAAAATCGTTAATGTAACATCAGTACATTTTACCAACTTTGGTGTATTTTTTTGCATCTTTGTTTTTATCACAGCTTCAAACAGTATATCCATAGTGAACGGCGTTTTCAGCTGGTCGAAACAGGAATCGCCAACACTCAAGACGTAAGTATTCAGACAGTTTTGTGTATAACTAAGAAATATGACTGACCTGATTATCGATGTTGACAGTTGGACCTCTGATGTTTACTCTTGTGTGTGCATATAGGCTAAATGTGTCTATCCCAGAAGGCTCACTGGTTGCCATTGTAGGACTTGTTGGTTCTGGAAAGTCCTCTCTCTTGTCGGCTCTGCTTGGAGAAATGGATAAACTCGAAGGAAGCGTGGCTGTCAAGGTGTTAAGACCACTGTGCCGCCGTGCTGCCCAAAATGGCAAATATTTATCCAAAAATGTTAAGAGAGCAGGCAGAGCAACTGAGTGGTTAGCGCGTCCGCAGCACAGATCTGAGGTCTTGGGTTCAAATCCGGCTACCAGCCTTCCTGTGCGGAGTTTTAATGCTTGCGTGGGTTTCCTCCGGGCACGCCGGTCTCCTCCCACATTCCAAAAATCATGCATTTTGGTTTAATTGGATGGTGTAAATTGTCCCTAGGTGTGAACGTGCGAGTGGGGTTGTCCGTCTCTATGTCCTAGCAACCAGTTCGAAGATAGCTGGGATGGGCTCCAGCACTCCTCCGACCCTACTGAGGATAAGCGGTACAGATGATGGATGGATGGATGATGGTTAAAAAAACAATACCATAGATTAAGTCATATTTTTAAACAGCAAAACACACACACACTTGACAACACTCTAAAAAAGTTGGTTGTATAATGAAAAGAGAACACAAACTAAAAACTGACATTTCCGACTTGATGGGAAATCTTCAATAATATCATAAGCTATATCTGCATTATATAGTAGACAGATGTTGCCAACTAGTTATTTTATGTATAGTAATACAGTGAATCTGTCTCGCCACTGGGTTTACTTAAACATGTCTACAGCATAACTATCAGTCTTTTTTCAGTTCAAATAAATCTTGTCTATTTTTAATTCACATTCAATCCATCAGTCACAAGAACTCTAGTCCTAATTACATTCGTTGTTTCTTCTTGCAGGGTTCAGTGGCTTATGTTCCACAGCAGGCCTGGATACAAAATTCCACACTGAAAGAAAACATCATATTTGGCCAGGATTTAAGTGAAGCCTGGTATCGGCGTGTTGTGTCAGCATGTGCCCTTCAGCCTGACATTGAAATGTTACCTGCTGGAGATTCCACAGAGATTGGAGAAAAGGTATTAATCCACCATTTTCACAAAAGTTGCTTCCATATGGGACTGTTGATTTGTTCAGCCTAATGTTTTATGACAGTCACTTCCTTTGAAGTTACTATGCCTTTTTATACAGCCTGTTGTAGGTAAATCAAGTCATGTTATTTGGAAGCAGAGCTTTATTTAATATCTTTACAGACTTATACATGTTCAAAAAGCCCTGAGTCTATCGATTTACAGGGTGTCAATTTGTCCGGCGGTCAAAAGCAGAGAGTGAGCCTAGCTAGAGCTGTCTACTGCGATCGCACTGTCTACCTTCTTGATGATCCGCTGTCTGCTGTTGATGCTCATGTAGGAAAGCATATTTTTGAACATGTCGTTGGTCCAGAGGGATTGCTCAAAGATAAGGTATGTATGTATTAGATGTTATTAAAGTCATCATCCCAACCCAGTGGCTTGTAACCTTGTGTAATCTTTTAGGCGTTTTTGAACACAAAATTTGTAGAATCTGCATTTTTGGGTAGTTGACAATTCCTGTTTTTCCATTTTTATTTTTTTGAATGTTTTACACAAACTTCATACAATAGAAAGAAAATGCTCATCTCTGCCACAATAAGAAACTCATGGATTCCTGTGACTTAAAAAAATATAATGTTGCCGTCTCCTGCCCTAAGCTAATCATAGTTTATTTTGTTGTTCCTGAAGGTTTAACTATGTTGTGTTTCTTTGCAGACTCGTCTGTTGGTGACACATGGGTTGAGCTACCTGCCTCAGGTTGACCTTATCCTTGTCATGGTGAATGGAGAAATAACAGAAATTGGCTCCTACCAGCAGCTCATGGCAACTGAGGGCGCTTTTTCTGATTTTCTGCATACATACGCTGGGGTTGATCATACAGAAAATAATGGTGAGATACACTTACTGTGCTTTACAAAGACCCACATTGTTTTGAGTGTCTTGACATGGTTATTTATTTATTTTATTTTTTTTGGTATAGCTGGTCCAGATCCCATTATGTCAAACACAAATCACTCATACAAAATATGATTAAAATGTATCCATCCGTGCACCGACGGAAACCCTAAAATATGTTAAACAGAAAGCTCAACCAGAACACTTTTCCCAAAAAAAAAAAAAAAAGAGTCTCAATCAGGGGTGTCCAAACTTTTGAGAAATGGGGCAGATTTGCTAAGCTGAAAATGTGTGTGGGCCGACGATTCAGCCTGCCATTCTTTCAACAGTCTTTAATAAATTCACCCTCCGTGAAAGGTTTGCAGTGCTTGGAGATCAGTGTCAGAACCTCGTCGCTCTTCTTTGTCGCGTCTTCATTTGACTCGCAAGGTCTCGTGAAAAAAATGCTGCTGTGCCGGTAAAACGGCTTGCAGTTGTCTTACCTTTTCACAGCATTTGTTTCCAGCTAGCTTTTTGTAGTTATGTTTTGCATGGCAGTGCCTTTTGGTATTACATTCTTTGATAACAGCCACACACACAGTTGTTTCAGTGGAAAAATACTCCAATTTCCACTTGTCCTGGAAGCAGCGGCCCTCAGTCAACTTTCCTTTTTTTTTTTTAAATTTCGATGACAAGATCTGAAATGGGGTAGGCCAAAATTCAAGGAGAAATTCAAGAGCAAGGTGGCCAAAGGGCTACTGACATCTTGGGGTAAAAGGGTGATTTTTTTTTTCCTGTACAATTTATTTTATACTGGGGTCAACATTACCGGCTAGCCACATATTATTGTTAATTTTTTGACAGATGCCGCGGGTTCGATAAAAATAAGATGCCGCCCCGTAACTTTTGACATGATTGGTCTAAATGGACGTCATACAGCTACTCAAATCTTGTCTGTAATCACTAAGAAATTGTTCCCTTCGCCTAGGGAAAAAAAACTTTAAAAGTACTTAGAAACACCTTGTTGGCTTAGAAATGTCAAAAGGCAATAGAATTATAGAATCACAATCATCCTCGTGTAGAAAAGCAATCCTTGATAAAACTAATTAATCATGCACGATAAAGTCAAAATAAAATGACTCCAGTGGAATATGCTTGGATCATGCTTCTAAAATACTTTCACACACTTGATTTAAATAGATATGGAAGGCTGCAGTTTCTAGTTACCTACAAAATCATCATACAAGCTCATAAAGTTCAGATTTACCCATAAAACTATTCTTTTGTTAAATTAGTCGCTAGAGCATTTTTCTTTCTTTTTTTCAGGATTCTCCTCTAACAATTTAGAAATGGATAGTAAAAGGATTAGAAGCTGTTGCGATCTCAAGGTGATGGGTTTTTTTTTTTTTTTTCAAATGTTAAATCTGTTATGACCGCGGCGTAAAAATCCATCAGGCCAGAATGAAATGTTTGGAACGGGAGAGCGTGATACAACGCACAGGACCAGGTAAGAGGCAGGAGGAGCCCGGACAGGAGGCAACCCACAGATCCTAGTTCCTCCATGTGCCAAAGTCTCCCAACCCCAGCAGAGTAGTTCCACGGCAGCAGATTAAATGGCCTCCGGCGAACAAAAGGAGCAGGTGGCAGCAGTTTGATGAGGACATGTCAAAAATCATCCAAGCCACAGCCAAAGGAAACGTTGACAGCAGACTCCAAGCGATGACCACCATAATCGCCAGCTATGGCCCAGAGAGATTTGGCTGGACTGAAGAGGGCACCACCAAGACCACCCCCAACACCATGAACCGCAGAGCCACAAAAATGCATCAACTGCGCCAGGAGCTCCGAACCCTCAAGAAACTGTTCAAGAGAGCCGCTGAAGAGGAGAAGCAACCGCTGGCAGAACTGCGTAAGACCCTGCGGAAGAAGCTGACAACTCTACGCAGAGCAGAGGGGCACAGGAGACGGCCTTCATTGCTAATCCCTTCCATTTTGCTAAGCAGTTGCTTGGGGACAAGCGAAGTGGCCGGCTTGAGTGTTCAAGAGAGGAATTGAACCGCTTCCTCGAGAACACATTGACCGACCCAATGAGGGAAAAAGAGCTAGGTCCCAACAAAGCTCTCATTACCCCAGCCCCACCTACAGAGGACTTAAAGGTGTCTGAGCCGTGTCGAAGGCAGTTGAAGAAGTTATCAAGGCAGCCAGGTGAGCATCTGCACCGGGCCCCAGGGTGTACCCTGTCTTCAAGCGTTGCCCAGTGCTTTTCCGGCACCTGTGAAAAACTTTAAAAGTGATCAGGCGTAGAGGGAGGGTGGCCAAGCTGTGAAGGTGTGCTAAGGGAGTTTGGATTCCCAAGGAGGAGGACTCGAAAAATATCAGCCAGTTTCGTACAATCTCACTATTGAGTGTGGAAGGTGTTCTTTAGCATTGTCTCCCGAAGAGTGACAGAGTTCCTCCTCAAGAACAACTACATCGACACTTCCTACCAGAAGGCTGGGATTCCTGGAGCTTCTGGTTGCCTGGAGCACACTACGTTAGTCACACAGCTTATCAGAGAAGCCCACGAGAACAGAGGAGACCTTGCTGTGTTGTGGTTGGACCTGACTAACACCTACGGGTCCATTCCACACAAACTAGTTGAGCTTGCACGACAACTCCACCACATTCCTAACAAGATCAAGCTCCAGATCCTGGATTATTATGACAACTTCAGGCTTAGGTTCACTTTCGGGTCAGTAACATCAGACTGGCATCACCTTCGGAAAGGGATAATAACGGGTTGTACCATATCCGTTACCCTTTTTGCTTTGGGAATGAACATGGTAGTCAAAGCTGCAGATGTGGAATGCAGAGCGCCAATATCCAAATCAGTTAGATAGATAGATAGATAGATAGATACTTTATTCATCCCCAAAGGGAAATTCACATTTCCAGCAGCATCCCTTCGCTGAGAACAGTACAATAATAAAGCCAAAAGAATACAATATACAAATACCCAGTGTGACGTGCAAATGCCCACTGTAGCGTGTTATTTAGAATAACTAAATAGTGCTACACAGAATACATATTGCAGTAAGATTCGGTAATATCCAATGTAGGTGGTGTGGTTTAATGTGGGCCTTTACTCTGCCGGGTGGAGTTAAAGAGCCTCATGGCATGAGGAAGAAAATATCTCTTCAGTCTGTCCGTAGTACAAGACAGTGACAGCAGTCTGTCGCTGAAACTGCTCTTCTGTCTGTAGATAATGCTGTGTAGTGGATGCGATGGATTGTCCATGATTGACCTCAGCTTTTTCAGTGCTCGTCTCTCAGCTACTGTTGTTAGGCTGTCCAGCTCTTTGCCCACAACAGAGCTCGCTTTCCTAGCCAGTTTATTGAGACGAGAGGCATCCTTCTTCTTGACGCTGCCTCCCCAACACGCTGCCGCATAGAAGAAGCTTTTTGCAGATGTTGAAGGAGGCCAGCCTTCTGAGGAAGTAAAGTCGGCTTTGGCCTTTCCTACATAGAGCTTCTGTGTTGGCAGACCAGTCCAGTTTGTTGTCCAGCTGCACACCCAGGTATTTGTAGGTCTGGACAAATTCTACACATTCTCCCTTGATGGTTACAGGAACCGGGTGAGTTCTGGTTCTCCTGAAGTCCACCACCATCTCTCTGGTCTTGGTGGTGTTTAGGTGCAGGTGGTTTGCGTCGCTCCATCGGACAAAGTCCTGAATCAATTTCCTGTACTCCTCCTCCTGCCCGTCTCTGATACATCCCACGATCGCAGTGTCGTCGGCAAACTTTTGCACATGGCAGGCCTCAGAGTTGTACTTAAAGTCCGATGTATATAGAGTGAATAGGAACGGAGAGAGAACGGTCCCCTGCGGAGATCCTGTGCTGCTAACCACAGTGTCCGATGTACAGCCCCCCTGTTATTCACCAGCCTCCCATAAGAGCATATATGGATGGCTTTACCATCACCACAACATCTCTCCTTGGGAGTGGATGGGCCCTGCAGGGATTGGAGAGACTCATCACATGGGTGAGGATGAGCTTCAAGCCCTCAAAGTCAAGATCCATGGTTCTGAAGAAGGGAAAGGTGGTGGATAAATTCAGGTTCTCGATCTCTGGAACTGAGATCCCAACCATTTCGCAACAACCACTTAAGAGCCTGGGGAAATTCTATGACTCAACTCTGAAAGACTGCTGCCATCCAAGAGTCTGTTAAACAACTGGCAATGTGGCTCACCAAGGTGAACAAGTCCGACCTGCCTGGTAGATTTAAAGCCTGGATCTACCAGCACTCTATTCTTCCCAGAGTCTTGTGGCCACTCTTGGTCTATGCAATACCGCTATCATCTGTGGAGATCCTCGAAAGGAAGATCATTGGCTTTCTCCGGAAGTGGCTGGGACTTCCCCGCAGCCTTACCAGCGCTGCTTTGTACGAGACAACCAATACCGTCCAGCTACCCTTCAGCGGCCTCACTGGGGAGTTCAAGGTGGCGCGTACTAGAGAGGCTCTTCAGTATAGGGATTTCAAGGACTGCAAGGTGTCATCAGCTGGGGTTGAAGTAAGAACCGGAAGGAAGTGGATAGCTCAGAAGGAAGTGGAGGTGGCATTGGGGAGAGCAGGTCTGGGCTTCTTTCCAAAGACCAAAGTGAGTCGAGCCCAAGGGAAGGAGAGACACCATCTTCTCCTGGAAGAGGTCCGAGTAGGTGTGAAGGAAGAGCGGGTGAGCAGGGCAGTCGGACTCCGGAAGCAGGGAGCAGGGGTTTTGCTGGACTATCCTACTGCAAAGTCCTAGGACGGTTGGGTGTGACAGAGGCAGCCAAGAAGAAAGTCATTAAATCGCTAGTGAAGCTGCAGAAAAAGCCACTAGGTGGCTTTGGCTCAAAAGGGCAGATCCGTGGGCTGCTACTGGGATGCAAGTTGAGGCATGTTCAACCTCGGCTGGGTCACCTGGGCGAGAGTGTCTGATGTTGCGAGACCTGAAACACTCAATGAACCCAGGAGACATCCCTGATGATGCGTCCCAGTTGCATCCAGGAGATGTTTCTTTCAAGTGAAATAACTAGTTTGAAATTATGTGATGACCTTAAAGTTTAAGTAAATCTATGCGTCATCAGATTTGTTTGTGACTGGCATTGAACAGAAGTCACTTATTAGATATTTTGACTGCAAAAGGTAATCTGTTAGATTTATTGTTCCTGGAATGTAAATTGTTCATATTTTACAGCTAATGAGCCTACATTGGATTATGATTCAGCTTTGCCTTGTTTCCCTTTCCTAGATTTTGAATCCAAGAAGAACATGATAACCAAAGGAATGGAGAATGGCAGTGTGACTGTTCTTGCTGGGTGAGAATAACTGATCAAAGTGTTAAACGCAATTGTTAGTTTATTTTTTTTATTTAGTTCCTCGTGAATGTGGATCTTGTCTGTGCTTTTGTCACAAAAACATGTTTCAATGTATTGTATAGGGTTATTTATTCAGGGAGGAAGAGGTTAGATTTTGCTTCACAAATAAAAGCTTCTTCAACATTCCAATAAGAATAATCTTAAAACAATACAAATCTTGAGCAATTAATCTACTCATTTAAAACTGGTTAGAGAATAGCCACCAACTAGCCTCTTCCCTTACCTAAACTTGAATTTGTTATCTGATATTGCATATTATATGAAGGATACTCCTAACACGTCATGCAGGTCAAACCATTTAACTATAGTCTTTCCCATTTTTATTAGAAAGAAAATACACTCAAGACAATTGAAATTGGATACAATAATTCTCTTTAACGTTGATTACAAAGAAAAAATCACCATCTTTAAACTCATTTTAAAAACTAAACAATACAAATAAACCAGTGTAATATAAATAGGATTTTGGAGCTGTGCTCATATGGTAACAGATCCCTAAGGTAGTTAAACCCTGTAAACCAGAGCAACATAATGAGGATAGCATTTTATACATTAATTTGAACTGCATGAATCCACAAGGAAACACCTGATGTCGCTACAACACAAGACAAACTGAAAACAAGCAGTTTACCTAACATAAGTGAGCTCAGTAGCAGAATTCGGTGCATACTGGTATTTTCGCCTGATAAGCAAGATTTTAACCCAAAAAGTTGAAACCAAATCATTTTAACCAGCAACCTACAATGGAAGGCTTTTACTGTGTTTTTTTCTCAAATCAGTCCCGAATCTTTTCTGACAAAGAACATTGGTCCATTTGTTAAATTTTCTGACAACTAAAGTATCCGTAACCTAATGTTGTCTTTTAAATATTGCATTTTTTAAGCCCTCATCAAAGTGGCAGTACTTCCAAACTCTCACAGTCAAGTAAGGAGAAGGAAGAGCTCATGAAAAAGACAAAGGACACAGATGCTGGCAAACTAACAGAGGCTGACAAAGCTAAGACTGGACGGGTCTGTTGACAAATGTCATCACTGCTACCAATTATTGCTCTGTTTGGTTATGTAAACACTCAACTTAATATTATGTCTCGTTTTATCATAGGTCCAGCTGTCCGTGTTCTGGGCCTATTTTAAGGCGATCGGTATACTGTCCTGCATTGCTCTATTCCTGTTTTTGGCTCATAACTTGCTTTCTCTGCTCTCCAATTATTGGCTCAGTCTCTGGACTGATGACCCTGTCGTAAATGGCACACAACCGAAAAGAGATATGAGATTGGGGGTATATGGTGCTCTTGGCCTGTCCCAGGGTAAGGATATTTTGTTTATTTGTGTTAAATGTTGGTGTCTAGTCTTGACCTTCCTTGATTTATGCCTGCTAAATATGTTTTAGATCATTCATCTCACTACATTACATAGGCATTAATTTGTATTAGAATGTTTGTGAAAATATACTTCACCACATGGTAGTGTTTGCCTCCTAAAAGGTTGTAGATCCATCTCCTGAGCTGGCAACCATGTCTGTGTCCTTTTAGTTAGACTATGTACAGCACATTGACTTACTCCAAATGGGTCTGGCATTACTTTGTGTTGGCAGCCAAAATATTGGTGTATAAATGGATGACATGATATTATGTCACGCTATTTGAGCACCAAATAGCATATGGGAGTAAGGATTTTATACGTTAAATCAATTTACTATTTCACCATATAAATCCCGATGTTGTGTTGTAGGGGTTGCAGTCTTTGGTTACTCCCTGGCCATGTCCATTGGTGGAATTCTGGCATCTCGCGGTCTTCATCAGTCCATGCTCTATGATGTCCTCCGTTCACCCATATCCTTCTTTGAACGAACCCCCAGCGGTAATCTTGTCAACCGCTTTGCCAAGGAGATGGACACCATTGACACAGTGATCCCCAGTATTCTTAAAATGTTCATGGGCTCCATGTTCAATGTGATATGTGCTTGCATAATCATCTTGATCGCGACACCGTATGTGGCAATCATCATTCCTTTCCTTGGTGTGCTCTACTTTTTTGTACAGGTTGGTTTTTCAGACAGCACATATTGATGTAGCTAAGGGGTCGGGTACATTTTTGACCCAAAGAGCCATAATGGCAAAATATTGGGATTGTTTTTATTTTGAGCGATAGAAAGAGCCGTTCCGTATATTTTAAGACACAATTAAGCAAATTACCAAACCCGCTCTCCAGACGAAATCATTTTTTTTAGCGCATTGGGTGTTTTGATAAAATTTATAAAATAATAACAATACTAGAATCTGTGTCCCATATCAGCAAATATGCCACTTTATAAATATGCCTCCCACAATTACTTAAGATCATTGAGGCTCATATTGACCTTCATTTCTTTTAATAATGGTTTCAAAAAAGGTGTAAGCAGACTTCTTGTGTAAATATGTCACAAAAAACTGCAAACAAGAGTTGATAGATGTATTATCCTTCAACGCAGTGGACGGTTGTAAGAGAAAGGGGAGCAAAGGATTTCTGAGCAACGTACAGCCAAAATGGGGTTGTTTGTGTGATACCTTGACTGTAAACTATAGGTAAAACTGTGCCCTTCATATTCTGTCCCAAACGACTAGCATAACAAGAGTAGCTTCAGCTATGCATGCACCAAACCCAACATTGAGCTCACCAGAATTGGAACGCTACGGTGGAATTTGCAAAAGCAGCAATTTATCAATGAGCCATGTATGGGTCGCTAGCCATAGGTTCCCGATCCCTGATATACCTCATAATTTTATTACTTTGTCGTTCATGTTTCAGTGGTATTTCTGGTCATGCTATCTAAAACGTCTTATCTTCAATATTTTATTTTTATTTTACTCTTTACCGTCTATTTTTTCAGAGACTTTATGTGGCATCATCACGCCAGTTGAAACGCTTGGAGTCTGTCAGACGTTCACCCATCTACACTCACTTTAATGAAACGCTTTTGGGCACATCCGTCATCAGAGCTTTTGGTGAACAGGAGCGCTTTATAAGAGAGAGCGATCGAAGGGTTGACCATAACCAGGAGGCCTACTACCCAAGCATTGTCGCCAACAGGTTGGAAGGAATTTCTTTAGCTCCGTCCCTCAAATGGTGAACATTGTTATGATGTACAGGGTTTGTACGGGTGCTTTAATCCTTCAAAATGCTTGAATGTTAATGTTGTTTTCAAGGTCAGGAAAATGCTTGAATTCTGGGTGAAATGGTTGAAAATGCTTGTAATTGTTGCCATAGACATGTTCTTTGGCAGTCTGACTTTATTGACCACGTACTAAACGAAGACGGTTTTATTTTTAAGTGGGTAAAAATGATGCCGACACGCCTACTTTAATTGGCTTGTCATTATGCCGTTGTTATGTGAAGCCTCACCGCCTCCGACTGGTCGCACCAAAGGGGACTGCTCTGTTAAGAAAAGCGTCTTTTCTGGCTCTGCTCATTGAGAACAGCAACAAACCCTTTTCAGCTCCCAAACGGCTCCTCGAATAATTAATTTTTTTATGATATATTATCAATAATAACAAAACGTTATTCACCAAATTATTTAGTAACTAGACAATTCCCGCGGCAATTGTAAGAATTGTGATGGCATCTGGCAGATGTTGGTAGAGAACCGGTAGCATTGAGTTGTTAGCATTTTGAGTTAGCATAAAGTTTTTAACTCAGATGTATTTGTAATTTTTTACTTGGTTCTGTGGAGGGACTCAGCTAGCTTGCGCTAACAGCCCAACACTTTGCTAGCAGCGCACATAGCTGTTAGCATCCTCTCGCTAGCATCCACTCTTTGGAATTCACCACAAACATAAACATAAACAACATGGCGGCGCGTGTTAACGTTGCGGCGGCTAGTTGCTATCCGGCTAACCTGCTATTCACTATCGTTCTGCTTTCTTTTTTGGACACATGCGTGGCCAATAAGACTTATAGTCGGGAGGAACTCTATTGGGTGGGCGTCTAAATCTCGACTCTTCGGGCACCTTTTATACCACCCATGATATCCCGGACGGGCTTCAAAGGGACTCGGGTTCTCAGTGGCTAGCCACTCCACCTAAGAAAAGGCAAAGACGGCGCAAAGACAGAAAGCAGAAGCGGGGCTGTCGTGCAGGGACGCGTGTGAAGTCGAAGGAGCAAGAATGACACGAAGATGTGTCTTATCCAACCATTATTTCTTCATCGATCTTGCCGGTCAACCGACGCCTGAAGCCCAACGCACCCGAACGGCGACATCTTGTGATGATCTCGACAAAGACTACAGCTAAGTTAAATGATTCAGCAAAGCTAACATTTGGTCTTTTAAATGTTAGATCGCTTGCTCCTAAAGCTTTACTTATTGATAATATTATTCGCGATTATAAACTTAACTGTATCAGTCTCTGTGAAACTTGGTTACGCCCGGATGAGTTTTTACCCCTAAATGCTGCTTCTCCTCAAGACTATGTGAGCAGCCATGTATCACGCCCTTTGAAGAAGGGTGGCGGTGTCGCGCTCATTTCTGAAAAAAAAAACGCTCAAATTTATTCCTTGTACCTCTAATAATTACAAGGCGTTCGAGGCTCTCTATTGTCAATTTATGTAGTAACTATCACGCACCAGGGCCATACACAGCTTTCTTGGACGAATTTGCTGAACTTTTGTCTGAACTAGTAACCTATGCAGACAAAATTATAATTATGGGGGACTTTAACATTCATATGAACTCCCCACTCAATTCACTCACTATTGCGTTTCGGTCTCTAATTGATACATTTGGTTTTAACCAACTTGTTGATTTGCCAACTCATAAAGATGGAAACACGCTAGATTTGGTTCTGACTCGAGTTTCAACCTCAAACATGACTGTGTTACCATGTACTAGTTATCTCGGATCATTATTTAGTTACATTCGAGGTGCTAGCTAAATGTATTACTAAAAAAGCTGAATGGTTTAGTGGACGCATTATAAGCACTGGCACATTTTCTGAGCTCTCCGATCTTCCAGGGGCAGTTGCGTCCTTTCCTTCATACAAAGGCTCTATCGACTCATGAATGAGTTTAATGCTACTCCGGCTAGTGTCCTGGATTCAGTAGCGCCCATACGGCTTAAATCACGACCTAAAAGACGCACACCTCGGTTTAATGATGAAACTAGATCCTTTAAACAAGAATGCAGAAAATCTGAAGTCATTTTCCGACACTGTAGCATTGCCTACAAGGCAACAGACTATCCCAGATAGTTCCACCCATTCAGCCCATGACTTAATAGTTTTCTTTACTAAGAAGATTCGAGGCATACAGGAAGAAATTGCTATAGACAGTATTAATACAACACATACTAAAGCTCTGAAATCTATAGATGCACGACACATGGTGGCTGTCCAGGGAATTTGTCCCGTTTTAGTGAACTGTCACTCGATAATCTTAAACAGATGGTCAATACGGCCAAACCGACGACTTGCCAGTTCGACCCGCTTCCAGGTTCACTTATTATAGGTCTTTTTGGTGTCCTTGCACCTTCAGTTCTAAATATTATAAACATATCACTCTCCTCAGGTGTAATTCCAGCGGCTTTTAAGTCCGCCGTTATTAAAACCACACTGAAACGACCCAACCAAGATCCAGAAAGCTTATAAAATTATAGACCTGTGTCAAACCTACCGTTTCTTTCTAAAGTACTTGAAAAAGTAGTGGCACAGCAGCTGAATGATTTCATAACCGAGAATAACCTTTTTGAATCAATGCAATCAGGATTCAGGGCTAACCACTCTACTGAGACAGCTCTGATTAAGGTAACCAATGATCTCCTACGGGCAATGGACTCTGGCGCTTCATCAATTTTGCTGCTTCTGGACCTTAGTGCTGCTTTTGACACAGTGGACCATAATATCTTACTAGAACGGTTGGAAAAATGGATTGGTCTCTCAGGAAACGTCCTCTTATGGTTCAGATCCTACCTCTCAGATAGGACGCACTGTGTTAGATATGGCAAAATGACATCTGAGGGCAGCACGGCGGCGCAGTGGTTAGCGCTTGTGCGGCACAGTTCATGTCATGGGAACCTGTTGTGGGTTCAAATCCAGCTCCAGACTTCCTGTGCGGAGTTTGTATGTTCTCCCCGTGCTTGCGTGGGTTTCCTCCGGGCACTCCGGTTTCCTCCCACGTTCCAAAAAAACCATGCATTTCAGGTGAATTGGCCGGTCCAAATTGTCCCTAGGTGTGAATGAGCGAATGAGTTGTCTGTCCCTGTGTGCCCTGCGATTGGCTGGCAACCAGTTCAGGGTGTCCCCTACCCACTGCCCGGAGATGGCTGGGATGGGCTCCAGCCCCCCCGCGACCCTGATGAGGATAAGCGGTACGGCTGATGAGATGAGATGAGACATCTGAGCCCTTTAGTGTTACCTGTGGTGTTCCGCAGGGTTCAGTGCTTGGCCCCCTTCTCTTCAGCATTTACATGCTTCCATTAGGTGATATTATTCGCAAGTATAATATCAGTTTCCATTGCTACGCAGATGACACTCAACTATATCTCCCGATGGAGGAATCTGCCACACTAAACTGTGCAAATTTGGAGGCCTGCCTCACTGAGATAAGAGTGGATGTCACCCAATTTCTTGCATCTTAACTCTGAAAAGACCGAAATGTTAGTTATTGGTCCATCTAAATGCCGCAACTTATTCTCTAAAACTGCTGTGAACATTGACAAATGTCACATCACACAGAGTGACTCACTTAAAAATGTAGGTGTCACATTTGACCCCGATCTGTCCTTTCAAACACATGTGAAGAAAATTACTAGAACCGCTTTCTTCCATCTTCGTAACATTGCTAAAATTCGTCCTATACTGTCTCAGTCGGATGCAGAGATTATAATTCATGCGTTTGTTACCTCCCGTCTCGATTACTGTAATGCACTACTCTCCGGTCTCCAGAAGTCCAGAATCAAGAGTCTTCAGCTGGTACAAAATGCCGCAGCGAGGCTTTTAACTAGGACAAAAAAGTCCGATCACATCACCCCAATTTTGGCTAACCTGCATTGGCTCCCTGTTAGTCTAAGATGTGATTTCAAGGTTCTCTTATTATTATACAAAATCATACATGGACTTTCCCCCCCTCATATCTTTCAGATCTGATTTCCCCCTATGTTCCGGCCCGAAGCCTTCGTTCTGAGAGAGCCGGTCTTCTGGTGATCCCAAGAGCCAAGAAGTGTTCCGCTGGTTCGAGAGTGTTCTCCATCCGGGCATCGGTGTTGTGGAATGCTCTTCCCCCTGAGATCCGATCTGCAACCTCAGTGGAAATGTTTAAATCTAAGCTTACAACTCACTTCTACTCTAGCATATGAATAACCTAAACTGCTCATTTGTAATAACCTGTGAAGCCCTTTGAGACTCTTTGTGATTAAGGGCAATACAAATAAAAATGACTTGACCATTTACCCATGGTTAAAGGCCCCCTCAAGCCACCCTGGACAGTCCCTGATTACTATGACTACCTCTGGTAAAGCCCTCGTTTCCATGGCTACCCATTGAATTGAATGGGCCAATGTATTCCGGAAGGGAGATTCTCAAAATACATCGCTTATCCATATTGTCGCACACGAGTCCCGGTTGGGCCGGAATTTTTGGTCCAAAAGCTCTGGGAGGAGTTACCCGCCAAACTTCGGCGAAGAAGATAGATATAATAATAATAATATCTCGGGATTATATTAGCTGTGCTTACAGCACTTGGCAATGTAGTCTTGCCTTGCTGGAGCCATCACAACTAATAAAAAGATCTCGGGGGATTATATTAGTTGTGCTTGCTCTGCATCTGCCATCACAACTAATTAGTAATTTCATGTTTTGCTGGAGATCCCTGAAAAG
This sequence comes from Urocampus carinirostris, assembly GCF_059441175.1. Classification (NCBI taxonomy): domain Eukaryota; kingdom Metazoa; phylum Chordata; class Actinopteri; order Syngnathiformes; family Syngnathidae; genus Urocampus; species Urocampus carinirostris. The sequence continues at coordinate 1,960,537 of NC_142349.1, read as the reverse complement.
CACATAAAATGTCGAATTGAATATTCACAGATCTACAGTAAAATTGTAAAATACTAATCAATTTTAGCTCGTCGTCGCTGAAAATGCAACACAAAACAAATAGGAGTTAAGAATATTTACTTTTCAATGCTATAAATTATAAAATGCAAAAAATACAATTTACAATTCTATTTTAACCAATTTAGAGATAGATCCTCTACAAAACACCCCAAAAACATAAAGTAAAATAAGTAAAACAAAAAGCAAAAGATCATCAGCAAATTGAAAGATAAATTGCCGTTTTCTGCTTTTTCTGTTTTATTTCTTTTATTGTCTTTATTAGACTCAATTATTACCCATCACCTCTGGATTTGTATGTGTTTGTAAACAAGTGTGACACAGCACTGTTTAAGCAGGATGGCAAAATCCATGTTTATAGCAGCTCATTGACACCAAAGATCCTATATCATTGATAGGAACAGCTCAAACAAACATAGTATATGCTAGCAGCAAGATAGTTTTTATTTTAGTCATCAAAGTCAACAACTACAAAAAAAACATGATTTTTATCGTGCTGAATTTCTTCCTTTGAAGGTACTGGAAACATCCAAACAATGGCCTTAGAAAGTGCTTGAATTCTGCCATGAAAAAGGCGGAAGAAGCCTGAATACAAGCAATAAGGCTTGCCAACAAATCAATATATATCTCAAGACAAAACATGTTTTCATAAAGTTCCAAACAGGAAAGAAAAATGAGAATGAAAATCTCCAGCTGCTGAAGGTGATTGTGGCTTAGCTCATAGTGCTGCATCTATGCAGGTGGCTGGCAATCCGACTGGAGTTTGTTGGCAACTGCATCGTGTCATCAGCTGCTTTGTTTGCCGTCATTGCCAGAGAGAGCCTCAGTCCAGGCATCATGGGCCTAGCCATCTCTTACGCCCTTCAGGTAAACCACCATATTTAACTGACATGTCAACGGTCTTTTGGCACAAAATTCAGCAGCACGTGTTCTAACGCGGGCTGGGGCGAGGGATCACATTACACCAAATTTGTAATTGCTGCACTGGCTCTCTGTTAGGGTGGCACGATTTTGGGGGGAAAAAACAATTGAGATTTTTCAGATTAGCATTGCAATTTTGATGCGATTTTTGATTTTACAAGAAAAGTGCATTTTCTGTGCTTGTTTTGGGGAGAATTTAAACATAGTGAGATGCAAACTTATCTCAAGTTGATACAAACGACTGTGACAACAACTAAAGATCTACAAATTGAAACTGAATAACAGTTGAATAAACAGTCTTTATCGTCATTATACAAAAATACAACAAAATCGGAGGGCTACTCATTTCATTGTAAGAAAGCTATTTTGGGAGCGGCTGGCAAGCTACATGCTAGTGTCGGGTAACCAACACTTTCTGCAAGGTCTTTGTGATGATTAAAATATTAAGGTCACATATGTAGCCGTTTTTACACGAGTGGTAGCTCCAAGTTGTCTGTTTTATGGGTAATGAATCTGGTGTTGGTGACTAGCCACGGTCAGCAGTGACGCTTAAAGAGTTGTTAGCCTAGCTATTAGTTTTCCCCTCTGTCTTCCCTCCATTATCTGCTCTGCTTATTCTCAGTAGGGTTGCGGGGGTGCTGGAGTATCTTCGGGCAGTGGGCGGGGGACACCCTGGTTGCCAGCCTCCCTTCCGATGCAATAAAAATCCAAGCATCACCCGCTGGTGATCAGCTTTTCTGACTTTTGTCAGAGTCCAATCTAAATAATGAATTTATTTTCAATGGTACGAACCACTAAAGTTACGAGCCGTGGCATTTGTTTTGGTGGCCACTTGTGTGCCCACCTGCTTAACTGAGCGCTTACAGCAACTTATCAGAGTCGAGCACAAACTTTGCCTGGTCTTTATTGGCTGGTGACACAAACTTTGCCTGGTCTTTATTGGCTGGTGACACTTAAACCTGCTTCTGATTGCCTGGCACTGTTGAACCATAAAATATGACATTTCATGTTGGCCTAACACTCCATGATTGGCTGTTGTCACACTAATCATGTTATTTCTATATTACTATTTATTGTGTTATTATTTTAACAATTGTGTGTGTGTCTGCGTACTAACTGTTTCAGGTTGTTAGGTAGTGTACACTGAAAGTTTTTATATAGCACTTTGAGTTGTGATTTATTGCCTGAAAAATGCTTTACAAATTTGATTTGATTTACAACCTCTTTGTTGTTAAATTTTATCTCGATTCACTTCTACATTTTAACACTTAATTACAACTACAGCATACTATAAACCATTAAATATGAAATAAAACATTTTAAAGGGCTTATTCAGGATACAGTTTTAGCCTCCGCTTCTTTAATGGCCTGTTGGAGGATACCACATTTGTGTAAGTCCTCAGAACCAGCTGCCTTTAAAACATGACTGCATTATATACTTTTTTTCCCCTCCAATTGGGAAAAAAAACTCGAAGGATGTGGCTGTAAATTCTATACTCATTGGGAGCCATTAATACAGTTTTGTAATGCTCCATCCTGACAACATGGTATGCTAGACCTGGATGTCCCTGTCTAGTGACTGCTAACTCTAAATTGTGTACAATTTTCTGTTATGTTGAATGATTTTGTCTATTAATAAAGAAATACAAATAAAGGGTGAAAATAATTGCAATGTAGGGTTCACTAGGTACAAGTGTTGCCATCCTTTTGCATCTTGCATGCACCGTACAGTAATTCCCCCAAAATATCCTGCGACATCAGCAAATCCATGAATTGTATCCCAATTGCATTTTAAAGCCTTAATAGTAGTGCTGCAACAATGAATCGACAAAATCGATTAAAATCGATGATTAAAAGCGTTGGCAACTAAATAGATCGATTCATTGTATCACGTAATTTATAAGCCACCAAGAATGGTAAATCAATTAAATTTGGAGTGCACAACATTTCGTTTGGTCCGGCAGAGGGCGCCAAGACAGTTTTTATAAAAGAGCTTTAACTTTTCTTTTACATACTACATTATGCACATTGCGTCATTTACAAACAAAATTGACGTGAAAGTTTCAACTCTGTAGTGTTTGACTGTTTCGTCAATAAACAAAGTTAACAATTTTCAAGGGAACAGACGAAAATACAGAGAAAAACGATCAGAAAATAAGTATAAAATAAAGTATAAAGTAAAATAACAACAATGACATGTTTAACTCTACCCAGGGGGCAAATTCTTGAGCGTCTTTCCATTTTTATATTGGCGATGTTTATCATATTCCAATATGTTTCCCCCGAAAACAAATTTGTCAACAATATTTTGAAAAGTGGGTTTGTTTAGATTTTTTTTTTTGATAGAAAAAATCTGGACAAATTGAAATGTATTGCTTTTTTGTTTTGTATGACACGTCCAAATTTAATATGATCTGTGGATAAGGTGGTCGGAAAAGAGTATATTATAATTAGTTTTTATTGTTTTATATTATATAACATTTTGTTTTGTGCACTAGTGTCTATCTGTCCAAAACTTTAACATTTGAATAAATGAAAGGGAAATTAGAAATAATCGAAAAAAATAATCAACCAATTCATCGATTATGAAATTAGTCGTTAATTAGCCCTACCATTCAGTGAATATTGGAGATGAAATATCCTTCACCTGAATATCTTCACTCATATGCAGCTGACAACCTCTCTGACCTGGTTGGTGAGGATGTCTTCAGACGTGGAAACTAACATTGTTGCCGTGGAGCGAGTCAAAGAGTACAGTGACACAGAGAAAGAGGTACATGATGATATTGGATGAGAGATTTTGTGTATTCCAACCAAAGTTGACTAAGATATTGTGATGACTGAAAAAATGCTACAGGGTTTTTACTGGTGATTTATAGCCTTGAAAATTCTTGAATTTTATTGTTTTCAAGGTCAGGAAAGTGCTTGAATTTTGGGTGAAGTGCTTGAAATTGATGCCATTGCCGTGTTTCTTAGCAGTCTGACTATAGACCAGTGGTGGCGATCAAGTTTGACACAAAGAGCCGAAATTTTTAACTGTGAGAGTCAAAGAGCCACACCGCGCACTGACCTGCCATGACAGACAGACACAATTAAAAGCATTATTTTCCATAGCACACTCTTCTCCTTACAAGTACGGTTCTTGTGTTGATTTCAAGGAAAGTGTCCACCCTTAATACACAAAAAAAAACTAAACATAACAAGTCAAAGAGCCACAGTATATAGAAAATATGATGGGGCAAAGAGCCTTCTTATTGGCCAAGAGCCGCATGCGGCTCTAGACCCACGTGTTCGCCACCCCTGCTATAGACCTTGCATTAAATGCCGACATTTTTTTAAAGTGCGTGAAAATGACGCTGACCTGCTCTGTTGTGTTGTCATGTGAAGTGACATTCCCAAGAGGACAATTCTATCTAGAAAACCGTCTCTTTTGGCTTGGCTCACTGAGAAGCTCCCAAATAGCTCCTCACATCTTTTGTAATAGTAAAACACTAAGCATTACATTTAATATTTGATAATTTCATATATTTTGCAGGGGATCCCTGCAAAACACATGAAATATAAATTAAAAATTCCCAGAGCTACAAAAAAATTGTGAAATAATCAATAATAATAAAATACAAATAAAATATTAACCCTTCAGTGCTATAAATAAATGATAAAATGCAAAAAAAAATCTACACCTAATATAACCAATTTAGGCACAGATACTCTGTAAGACACGCAGAAAATATAAATTAACATAAGTAAAACAAGAAGCAGGAGAGATCTACAGTCTAAGATTTTAAAATTGAATGCACTCTGCTTTGGAGCTATCAATATCATTTAAAGGAAGGGCACATTTGGCTCATTTTCTGCTTTTTGTACATACAGCACTTTTTTTTGTCTTTTGTAATGAAGCCCCCTTATTACCCGACAACTGTAAAGCCCTTTCCATGTTTGTAAACAAGTGTGACGTAGCCAAGCTGCACGTGCGTTGTTGAGGCAGAATCCATGTCAGTTTATAGCGCACCATAGATAGGAACAGCTCAAATAAGCTTAAATTATGTGCTACCAGCAAGATAGCGACTTTATTTTTGATTAAATGTGGAACTGGAGTCGTCCAATTTCATTGTCACAGCGCATCGGCTCGCTACAGTTTAACTGTACGGGTCAGGTGTATCGGCATTTCGTTCTGTGTACATTGTTACAAAGAATGACAATACAAGTAAATTATTATTATTATTATTATATCCCATGTTGTAACAATGACAATAAAGGCATATTCTGTTCTATTCTATTCTATTAATGTCAAGAAAAAAGTTCTTAAGATCGGCGCTAGATTTCTTAGTATGAAGGTACTGGAAACTTCCAAACAATGGCCTTGAAAGTGCTTAAATTTGACCATTAAAAAGGTGTATGAACCCTGCATTTGAAGCAGTTACTTTAATTGTGCTATTTTTTCAAAAAACTGACATATCTAAGCAGGAAAACCAGTTTATGTTTACAATGTTTTCTCTTGCTGTGTTCATAGCAACAATGGGATGTTAAATGCTGGAATAAGCGCTGGGTATAGAATGCAAAATCGCATCATATTAAAACTGATGTTCTAAAAATGTATTGTCTGCATTGCTGTTTAAAGATCCACACGCCCCTTATTTCTTTAGTAATCACTTAATCTACTTAAAATGTATTTGTCAGTGTCACGTATTCTTCCTTAATGTTCTTCTTGCTGACAATCCCATGCATGGTGATATTCGGAGAAAGGAAAAAAACTTAAGTGCATGAAACTGTTGTGTTTGAGTACCAGTTCAATAAGAGCATGTGCAAGACAATGAATCGACAAAATCATCATTTCCAGTTAGGTAGTTCCCTATACAGTTCAATTGTATTGAGTTTTTTTTTCAAGATGAAAGTTGCATTCATACATATATTTTTTCAGTTTTAAAACATTTTACTCAAGTATAAGTACTGTTACTGCAGAATAACACAAAACATAGTCATCCAAATAGTTATTTGAATAAAAATAGGACTTGGTGAAAAAAAATACTCAAGTACTAAGTAACTTTAGCAACAACCATTTGATCAGATCAGCAAGTCATCAAAGTCCATCATTCAAACATAAATTACATTTAATTTAAAAATCGATTAAAATCAAGGAGGGAAGGACAGATATCACTTGTGTGGTCATGGTTTTCTTTAAATGTAGGATGAAAAATGTAAGAAAAACGACTATCCAAATGCCAAGTTTAACTTAGTTACTATTAGAATAATAATCACGGAATCTTTATTTTGTTAAATTAAAGAAATGTAATTGTGAAATTCATTTTTGAAGTCCTTTTTATTTTGAGGATTGGAAAATATATAACATACCCCTTGTCTCGGCAACAAAGAGTGCAATTAATGCCGCGTGAATTTATGAAAAATGTAAAATTGAAAATGTAAAGTAAATGAAAATGACAGTAATACAGTTTGTCTGATTTCTGTGCAGTTATTGCCCTTTTTTACCTTTGGGGTCCATTGCATATTACATAGCACACGCTCGTTTGCTATCTGCCTGCTGGTGACGCGGCTCCTTTAAAAAGGGATGGGCTTGGCTGCACAGCTCGACCCTCAGTGGGACACAGGAAGTTAGAAAACAAACCAAGGAGAATTCACGTACTTACTTTTAGGGGATTAAAGTTGCGGGTTTAATAAAGCTAAATATAGCAGAGTAAAAGTACGGTTTCTTCTTCGCAAATCTACTCAAGTAAAAGTATAAGAATATAGTGATATAAAAATACTCCCAGAAGTACAAAATGCAGTGTTCTCGTTTGCCCGCGTCCCTGCATCCTGGACGCATTATTTTTGCTGGGGACGCATCATGTCAAATCAACGTGCGTCCCCGGTACGCAACTTTTTTGACACGAAATTGTCATTATCATTTTTTAACAAATATTTACCGCACTCCAAATTTTTCGTCAGGCAGATCCGCCATTGTTGTTTTGGTCTCGCGGTTCGAGTTTTCGTCTGCACGCCGATCTCGAGTTCGAGTTGTGTAGTGAAAGTCCGTCCCTTTTTAGAGAACCGGCTTTTTCGGCTCAACTCATTAAAGAGCTGTCTCTCAAACGGCTCACTTGCTTTGATGCATTATATTACGAATGATTATGTTGTATAAAGAAGTTAAGAAACAAAAGTATAAAAGGAGAAAATGAAAAAAATGGTTTGTGGTGATCCCTTTTAATCAGTATATTACCAACAATAATTTAATGCAGAAAATGAATTAATAATTTGAATAAGAAAATGTATTATTCTACTTAATTATGTTTGCATGTATTTTTTCCTTCTACAGTGAACGTCCAAGCGACTTCATTTTTTAACTTTTTTTATAATAAACCTCATTCATGTCGAGCAACCCAGTGTCTCACAACAAAATGTTCATTAACAATATATATGATATAAGGAAACACATGTACAAAATAACATGTTAAACTACATAAATAAACATGTTTGGGAAAAAAAAGTTTTTTTTTTTGTATTTTGTAAGGTAAAATACGACAGTTTGTAAGGGCATTGCGCGCACTAAATTTTGGGGACCCATAGATTTTTGAGCATGCGAGTCCCCGGGACCCATCACTTTTCAGAGGTAAGATGAACACTGAAAATGTTTTAAAACATACGCAAGTAACTTAATCATGTAAATGTAACTCGTTACCACCCACCTCCATCATTTTTCTTTCATATGCTTTTAATGACCACCAGGCTGAATGGAAGAAGGATCCCTCCAACCTTGCCCCTGGATGGCCCAATGAAGGGTGCATAGAATTCAGAAACTTCGCTCTACGATACCGTCACGATCTGGACCTGGCCATTCGCAACATCACTGTCAGCATTTCTGGGGGCGAAAAGGTCTTTTTTTTTAAATCTCAAATGTGCATTAACAAAACAATGCCTGCTGTCAGAAGGAGCACATTTGCGGTTGGTTTGTGTGTGTATTAGGACAGGGTATTATACAGTGAACTTTATGCCAGTCACCCTTATATTAAGTCTTATTTTATGTAATGTTATTAGAATGAATAGAAGCAAACGTGTACACCATGGGGTCTCAAACTCAACTCACTTTGAGGCCTCTGGAGCTAGGGTCTTGGTGAAACTGGGCCAAATCAAGTTTTCCACAATAAAAGCTGATGAAAACATTTAATAACAATATATTTTATAACATTTACTACACAAATTGAGGAATACAAAAGGAGGACATTACAAATTAATGTGAAACTATAAATGAAATATTGTGAAAAAATATAAATGAATCGTATTTTGACTGGGCTTTACACAAACTAAAGGGATAACGTGTGTTATTTGACCACTGAATGTTACTGTATTGTGTAGTGCAAACCAAGCCTCTTTGAGGTTTTTGAGTACCCCTAGCTGCAAGATGGCTGACAATTGTTGTCATGTAAAATATAAATTTATCGAGCATGAGTTTTTTTAAATGCTCATTTATATCACAGTTCGTGTAGTTTGGATACTACCACTAGGAAGCACTAAATAATACCACTGTCCCTTTGGACTTTTTTATTGAGGTGGGGGCCTCAAACTATCACACTGCAGGCTGCAATTGACCCTCAGGTCACAAGTTTGCCTTGTGAGGTATTGAGGGCTTGCAAACAAACACCTAGCCGAGACACTCCATATCAAATTTGTCTTTTGGGTTCAAACCATTCAAAGATATTCTCTGTCATGACTTTTTTTCCTCCAGGCATTGCAAAAATAATTTGACAAATCCAAAGACCAAAATTCAGCACTCTTTTTACGGTAAATTCTGTGCTTCTGTTTGCACCATTGAGTTCCCATTGGTTTGTTGTTCCTGTGTAACCCGCGTGCCCTCCCCATGCACTGCCTAACATTGGCTACAATTGACACACAACCAAATTCCAATAGTTGTAAATTTGGCTTGGATGCAAGTATATATGGTAGAGAGAATACCTTCATAAGGAGGGACTCAATGTTCTTAAACTCTGCACTTAAAATGGCGCCCCCATAACTAGTCAGTTGTACTTTGTATTCAGTTGCACTTTTTTAGGTGTATATATAAACATGCCAGCAACTTTCATTAAATGTTGTTGGCGAATGAAACATGAACAATCATATGAACATGCTTTTCAATACTTGTAGATCAAGAAATCTGTATTTATTTTACATAACATGAGCCTCACTTAGAGGGAGCTAACATGCCCGTCCACTATCTTACTGCTGCGGGTACTCCCAAAACTAAATATTTTCTGAAAGGCTGGGCAAAAATAATGAAAAAAACATGTTGTGGTTTGGTCACCTCCAGTCTCTGTAGTGGGTTCTTCCTTGTGCTTTGTAGCACTTGTTTTCAATTGAACAGAAAATACAGCAACATCTAGTGGTCAACTATTACACAGTGTTCCTTTAACAACAAATAAAACAAAACTTTAAGATATTTTATCATAAAAACTGGTCCTTTTTCATTTATTGGTTGTTTATTTAAAAGGGGACACTAAAATTTGTTAAAACAATTGAAACATGGTTTCTAAAAAAGACAGGATAAGCTCGGAGGCATCGAAACAGTATTCAATAGCAATTGTGTTTTTATTTAAAATTTAAAAAAAAAAAACTTGTTTTTATTCATTAAGACCCAAATTTATATTCAAAGTCTTTTCTGTTTAATGTTTCTATAAAGGTAGGAATCGTAGGGCGCACAGGAGCAGGCAAGTCCTCCCTTACGCTGGGCCTGTTCAGGATTATTGAGGCGGCCGAGGGTCAAATTTTCATTGATGGAGTTAATATCGCTGAACTTGGCCTCCATGACCTACGCTCCAGGATTACAATCATACCACAGGTCAGTGCTATGCGGTTACTTACAGGTGCTGTCTGGAATTCAAAAATCTGGCTTAAATAATCATTGCAGCTCCTGTCAAGCTGCTTGTGTGGCGCAAGTACGTAGATTTCTTAGATGCTGTAGTGCTTCAAATTATGAAGAGCCACCACCAGAATAAGATCAAACTAGCCTCTTTGCCTCTAGTATTCATCATGAAGGAAACAATTCTCAAAACATATTGTATCTTAGCTTGTAAAGTAGTTCATAAGTTAGTAGTTCATTGACATTGATTGATCAATCCGAATGAAAAATATAGACAGAAAATAACTTAAGATTTGTTTACAAGGCAAAAAGAAAACAAAATCAGAATCAGCAGGACATACATAGGCACATATACAGTATAGCCCTTAATCACAAAGAGTCTAAAACATAAAGATATAAAATTGTAATTTCTTTTGAAGCATCAACAATAAGTGGGACACAATCTTAAAGTTGAACACAATTGGATATTTTAAACTTTTTTAATTAAAAAAAACAAACGAAAAAGTGGGTGTGCAAAATGATTCAGCGCCATTGAATAAACACTTTGTAGCGCCACCTTTTGCTGCGATTACAGCTGCAAGTCGCTCGGGATATGTATCAGTTTTGCACATTGAGAAACTGATATTTTTGCCCATTTCTCCTTGCAAAACAGCTCGAGCTCAGTGAGGTTGGATGGAAAGCGTTTGTGAACAGCAATTTTCAGTTCTTTCCACAGATTCTCAATTGCATTGAGATCTGGACTTTGACTTAGCCATTCTTGATGTGTTTTTGGTGAACCATTCCATTGTAGCTTTTGCTTTGTTTTGGATCATTGTCTTGTTGGTAGACAATATTTTGTCCCAGTCTCAGGTCTTTTGCGGACTCCATCAGGTCTTCTTCCAGAATGTTCCTGTATTTGGCTCTATCCATCTTCCCATCAATTTTAACCATCTTCCCTGTCAATGCTGAAGAAAAGCAGGCCCAAACCATGATGCTGCCACCACCATGTTTGACTGTGGGGATAGTGTGTTGAGGGTGATGAGCTGTGCTGTTTACGCCAAACATAACCTCTTGCATTGTTGCCAAAAAAGTTCCAATTTTGGTCTCATCTGACCAGAGCACCTCCTTCCACATGTTTGGTGTGTCTCCCAGGGGGCTTGTGGCAAACTTTAAACGACACTTATTATGGATATCTTTAAGAAATGGCTTCCTTCTTGCCACTCTTCCATTAAAGCCAGATTTGTGCAGTATACGACTGATTGTTGTTCTATGGACAGATTCTCCCACCTCAGCTGTAGACCTCTGCAGTTCATCCAGAGTGATCATGGGTCTCTTGGCTGTATCTCTGATCAGTTTTCTCCTTGTATGAGCTGAAAGCTTAGGGGGACGGCCCGATCTTAGTAGATTTGCAGGGGTCTGGTACTCCTTCCATTTTAAAAATATTGCTTGCACAGTGCTCCTTGGGATGTTTAAAGCTTGGGAATTCTTTTTGTATCCAAATCCAGCTTTAAACCTCTCCACAACAGTATCTCGGACCTGCCAAGTGTGTTCCTCGTTTTTCATGATGCTCTTTGCGCTTTAAACAGACCTCTAAGACTATCACAATGCAGGTGCATTTATACAGAGACTTGATTACACACAGGTGGATTCCATTTATCATTGTTAGTCATTTAGATCAACATTGAATCATTCAGAGATCCTCACTGAACTTCTGGACAGAGTTTGCTGCACTGAAAGTAAAGGGACTGAATAATTTTGCACACCCACTTTTTCGTTTATTTTGTTAAAAAAAGTTTAAAATTTCCAATAAAGTCTGTTCCACTTCATGACTGTGTCCCACTTATTGTTGATGTGTCACAAGAAATTAGTTTTATCTTTGTTTGAAGTCTTAAATGTGGCAAAAGGTCACAAAGTTCAAGGGGGCCAAATTGTTTCGCAAGCCACTGTAATTGATCTTTTGATTACAAATTGACACTCTGGAGGGTTTCAAATTTTATTGTACGGATTGAGAGTCTAGCCACTTTCTGAAAATGAAGGAAATGTCTTTCACACACCAGACATTCTCACTTTTTAGATTTTAATACAATGGAACTTTGCTCTTCCTTTAACTTACTTTAGTCTAATTTATTCTTTTATGTTTTCTTCAGTTGCATGAACCAAAATTGTGAACGGCATAACCTGCTGTTTTTAATATTTGTTTCACAATCTACTGTATTTTTCTGTCCCACTGCAGGACCCAGTGTTGTTTTCCGGTACTCTGAGAATGAACTTGGATCCATTCGGAAGCTACACGGATGAGGACGTATGGAGGTCCTTGGAGTTTTCCCATCTCAAAAATTTCGTCTCCGGCCTACCAGACAAACTCGACCATGAATGTAGTGAAGGGGGAGAGAACCTCAGGTACCAACTTCCTTTTAATTTGTTGACATTGAATCTTTAAATTGTCATGAAAAATGGTAATTTTCAGCGTTATCTAGAAATGTTAGCCCCATAGAAATATCTTTTCACGTTTGCTTTACAACAGACCACATGACACATAAACAATTGATTGTTAGGAGAGGTATGGCAGAACATAATAAGGCCAAGCAGCATTAGCGTATGTGTATATATTTTCATCATGTCTGACTTTGTCTACGTAAAGAAAATCTAAACGAGCATGTCGTCATTAACATGTAATTGTTTGAGGCTACTTGTTAGCGTCTAGTAATTAGCATCAACTCGTCAACATGCCTTTTGCTCATTGTTAGACTTCATATGGGTCAGTGATCCACTTGGGGCCACGCCTATTAAAAATACCACGGTAACCAAGCTCTAGCGTTGACCTCGCACACTAAACTCATATGAAAAGGAAATGGGCACATTCATTCCGGATGGGAAAAAGCTTGTATCACCGTGGTGACGACATCGCCATAGTAACAGCTATTTCTAACAAAAGTCAGAGGGCATGATTCCCCGTCGACCTGATACTTTTGATATACAGAGACCAATAATCTGCTAATGGCTGCGGAAAATAGTTACCACTACATAATAATAATAATAATAAAAGTTGAAAAAAAACCACGGAAAATAATAATTATTATTATTATTATTATAGCAACTCCTGCGTGTTTTAAAATATAAATAAAATGTTGGCAAACACTCAAAGAAATACTAAGCAATCTATTTTTTTTATGGTTTACCATGAATGAGCACACATGCTAATTTTACCTACAGACATTATCTTACCATATAGCTTAATATCTAGCAGTTGAACCACTTCCATTTTGTTTTGTCGACCTTCCGCTGGATTCGTTCATCAACTGCACTTTGCCAACTGCAGAATTATCGTTAGTCATAGCTCAAAAAAATTGTTTTGTGTAGAGGTGATTCACGGACACACAATGGCGGCAAAAAATATGAGGCGAGGAAGGCTGGAACTGTGTAGTGGAAAAGCCTCATTTGACAGTTTTCAAATCTACAAGCATTTGTTCTTAAAATCCACAAGCGGGTCATTTTTTGTCATTTTTTTCCCAATTTGACCCCTGCTCCATCGCATGCAAATGTACAATGTACTCAGCATTGTGTGTTTTCTATAGCGTGGGCCAACGCCAACTGCTGTGCTTGGCCCGAGCATTGTTGCGAAAGACCAAGATCCTCATCTTAGATGAGGCCACAGCCGCTGTGGATATGGAGACGGACAACCTGATCCAGACTACCATTCGCTCTCAGTTTGAGGATTGCACCGTTCTTACTATCGCTCATCGCCTTAACACCATCATGGACTACACAAGGTATAGTTTTGATGGCTTTGGCTAGGTTCACACTGCAGAAATTGATGCTCATTTTTGATTTTTGGGGGGGTGAAATCCAATGTTATTGTTTTTTAGATTTTCTTGCATATCTGACTAAACGCAACCTGAAGGTGATAGTGAATGCCTATGTAAACGCCAGAAGTGTCTCTCATAACATAACAGTACATTTGACGTCGCACACAACGCACTCATGTTTTCGGAAGTATTCATGCATGTTAACAGCAGAGTGTTGTCCCCCAATATATTTACGAAATCCAAAATCTCCCTTCCCCCATCCCATTGTATCCTCTCCGTGTGACGTGATTTGAATGTAAATAATGTTAACTACCACTGGAGCAGGGGTATCAAACATGCAGTCCAAGGTCCAGTTGCGGCCAACAGGACGATTTTGAGGCCGTCACCTTAAAATGTAATTTTAATGTAAAACTTTGAAAGAGATGGATATTTTCATCCCTGTTGAACTGAAGCTTAAAGGACAGTGTATGCACCTTGCAAATAACTAGAGCATGGTTATAAAATACAAATTGGCTATATTTCCTCTGTAGTACGTCATTAAAGTTCAATATTATGAATGAAAACTTTATTCGAACATTAAAATAAAAACAGAACAAAAACAATTACACAACAACAAAATAATATTACATAATATGTTTGAAAAGAGGTGTAGTCAGAAGCAGTGTTCCTTCTAAGCTGCGCAATTGCGCACTGCTCGCACATTCTCAGCGCACAAGAAAATCTAGCCAGCGCACAAAAATGAGGGCTCAAAATTACTAATTAGGATGCGACTTAAGTCAGTTACAGTGCATGAAGGTAAAAATACACGGGTTCCACTGACGCTGTGTTCTAAATGCGGTATTTTGAAGTCAAGGTCCAAGTAGAACGGAGTTGAGTAAAGTCAGTAGATTTTTTTGAGAACCGGCTTCTTCGGCTCGGCTCACAAAAAGGAACTGGCTCTTTCGGGTCCTAAATGGCTCTTCAGGTTGTTTTTGCTTCTTTAACCCAACATGACCAAATATTATGTAAAACTATGCACAAAATGACTTAAAGGAAGGGGGGAATAAAACAAAAACGAAAAAAATACCAAAATGAAAAAGTAGTGAAAAGCTGAGAAAAAAAGAAACAAAAGGAAGAGAAAAAAGAAAACAACAGCTAGGAAAAAATAAACACAATGATTTTTTTAAAGGAATTAAAAGAAAAAAGTTGAAAAAAAACACGGAAAAAGAAGAAAAACTTTGTCCTGCATTCAAATAATTTCCAATTATATCAAGTGAATCTTGTTGCCAACATTGTACTTTCCACTAAAAAAATTGATTAAGTACAGTTCTGTATCTTGCAACCGACTAAATAAGCCCCCAAAAGATTTAGTATTATGCGACAAAATATATCATGAAAAAAAGAAATTGATATCTTGTGAAAGAATTGTAAAAACAAACGTTTGTAGGCCGTACAACCTTTGCAATAGTACATGAGTCAATTCATTCAAAAGTGAAAAATAATTTTGCATTGCCGGAAACCCGGCAAAATCTAACATGATGTCAAGTTTTGGACATATTTGATAATGATTTACCGTAAATTCCAGACTATAGAGCGCACCTGATTATGAGCCGCACCCACCACATTTTAAGAGGAAAACCAATTTTGTACATACACAAGCCGCAGCAGTTTATAAGCCGCATGCGCCCACATTAAAAAATTATAACACAAACACAAAATTGATCCAATCCCAACTTCAAGTCCCGCGGCTGAAACTAAATGTCCTTCATTGAGGTACACGGTCCAAAAATCACAGCCGGGAAAATGAACGGAAAATGATACCGGTACTTAAGGTTTGATGCAGACCTGCAGAGTCCGGGTACCCGTTGAAAGTAATCCAAGGGAAAAAAGTCTATATTTCCAAAGGTAAGGGTGGAAAAAATATATATCCACTATTGTCCGCCACGACAACAAACAGGTCTCACTCACCTTTACCCCACTTCCCGTCAGCCCGCGTTTGTTCCGTCCCTCTTTTTTATTTCGCAAAACATATAAGAATAAGTGTCTCAAATAAATACAAATAAATACTTGACAAAAATATACAGTTGCAAATACATATTACACATGGGTTACACATATTTACAAAGAAAGACAGTACACCGAAAAAGTTTTCAAAGCTTTAATAATAATAATAATAATAATATAACTTTCATCACAAACGGTGCCCGTTAATGGTAGCAACACGCTCGCAACACGGTAAACGGGTCTGTTAAAAAAACATACCGTACTTGTAAAAATCACGGTAAACCGTCCTCATCTTCCTCCTCACACCTGAAGCCATTGAGGTCGTCTTCCTCAGTGTCGGAAAGAAAGTGTCATATAGACGTCGTCCCACGCTCCCGCAGCCTCACTCGGGCGGTCACTGTCGCTGGTGTGCCCTCCTCTCCATCACGGCTTTTCGGAACCCGTTGGTGATGGCGGATTTTTTGATGCTGCCCCACGCTATCAGGATCCACTGGCAGACTTGCGAAAAAGTTGCCTTTTGCATGCGGCCAGTTTTAGTGAAGTTGCAGTTTTCTTGGGCGCATATATTCCACCGGTCTAAATCTTACCTTTTGTACTCGAGCGCCGCTGGCGGCCGTTAGAAAAATTACATAAATTGGCTGCATCACTAAATATGCCGCAGGGTTGAAAGTTTGGGGAAAAAGTAGCGGCTTATAGTCCGGAATTTACGGCAGTTGCCGCACTTGGGATTGCTGTTACTCACCGACTTTGTGAACGCTCAGACCCGTGGAAAATTTGAGGGAATATTGGTCAGAAGCAAATGATGAATACTTTTGTAAAATGCCTATTGAAAAACAGTTTGTGCTCATATATTCAAAGGCTAAAGACATACATTAAAATTTCAATTATAACAATTCAATTTTTTGACTCGCATTTAGTCCTTTAAATGATTTTTTTCTTATTAATTCTCAATTTGCTTAACTTTTCAAACTTATTCATCAGCCGTACCGCTTATCCTCATTAGGGTCGCGGGGGGGCTGGAGCCCATCCCAGCCATCTTCGGGCAGTGGGCAGGGGACACCCTGAACTGGTTGCCAGCCAATCGCAGGGCACACGGGGACAGACAACTCATTCGCTCATTCACACCTAGGGACAATTTGGACCGGCCAATTCACCTGAAATGCATGTTTTTTTTGGAATGTGGGAGGAAACCGGAGTGCCCGGAGGAAACCCACGCAAGCACGGGGAGAACATACAAACTCCGCACAGAAAGTCTGGAGCTGGATTTGAACCCACGACAGGTTCCCATGACATGAACTGTGCCGCACAAGCGCTAACCACTGCGCATTTGAGAAGATTGTTATTTTAAATCAGCTTTTCTCCTGGAAAAACAAATGCGACCTTACCTCACTGAGACGCAAACTCTGGCGGCCCCCAAGAAAATTGAGTTGGAGACCCCTCTGCTAGAGGATACTTTTGCCCTAAGAATGTACTCTGGCTACATGTTGTGAATCTGTGATGCTATGTTGGCTGTTCAGTAAGTTACAAAATAAACATGGGTTCATCTTAAATGAATATGTAAATTCATGACACTCCGTGTTTTCTTACACCATGACTGTTGATTTTTCTGCCTCCTCCCACTGTGTTGAAAGCAGAATAGGCCTTTCAATGAAGCGGAGTTTGCAAGAATGTGTTTCGACTGGTCACACTGAAGCCGCGTTTCAAAAATCGGATAAGTACCGTTGAGAAACTGACTTTAACAGATCGGATACAGGTCGCCTCCATGCAAAATAATCTGATTTTCCTGCAGTGTAAACCTAGCCGTACTCATTATTGAATTTGGCACAAAAAAACAATGTGCGCTGACAATTAACTCATTCTCTTTCATTCAGGGTCCTGGTTTTAGATAGAGGAGAAATTATAGCATTTGATTCTCCATCCAATCTTCTAGCTCAAAAGGGATCGTTCTACAAGATGGCAAAGGATTCTGGGTTGGCCTGAAGTTTTTGGTCCTTTAAATCGCATGGTTGGACTGTCCCTGCATCCTACGAGGACATCCATGCTTTTGATGAATGGCACCACTGTAGTTTGGTTCCGATGCTTAACAAGTTAGGCAAGGATGTTGGTACCTGCCTACCAATCTACTAGTGGACTGCCTTTCGCGAGCAAATAGTGCAGCTTATTGTTTATAAGGGTTCTTTCTGTTTGAGCCGGCGAAGGGTTCGTACAGGTGATTGAAATTCTTAAATGCTTGGATTTTGATGTTGTGTCTTCAATGATTGATGTGCTTGAAAATTCACGATGAAAGACTTTAAAAAGTGCTTGAATTTGGCCATGAAAAAAAATTACAAACCCTGTACAGTGGTACTTCTACTCACGAATTGAAATTGTTCTGGGAGTAGCTTCGTAACCAAGGCCTTAGTTAGTATAGACGCATTTTAAATCTAAATGCGCTAAGCCGTTCAAAACTTCTCAAGTCCAGTATATTTTTTTAATAAATCATAACAGAGCATCAGAATATGAAACAAATACATGTTATGATTTTATTACTGTACAATAAACATAAAACAAAGCGATGAAAAAAACAAAGATAAAAGGTATTTGCTTACCTTTTTGCCTCACGTTTCTTAAAAAAGTGATCCATTGACGTCTGCTTTTGACGATCTGTCGGAAATATGCGAGGCAGACATCCTTACAGGCAATAGCCTGACTTGTCAACACTTTTTCCGGGTGATTGCATTCCAGAATTTTCAAGACTTTGTGGAATTTTGCTAAAATTTCTTAAATTTAAACCGATTGAATGATGGCTGCGCCCTCCTCCCCCCGCCATCTTGCTGGAACCCTTCGTCCCTGAACTGTGACGGGTTACACGCATGCGCACTGGGTTGTCAGGCAGATGTGAAGCGAAACCCAATTCAGTGTGTTTACATTCGGGAAACTCTGGGAGCAGGTCATAGCAGTGTGACTGTACTGTATTCCTGACTTTGTAACCTGAAACGCCTTGGTATCTAGAGGCAATATTTCCCCCGTTCGGGTACTTCATAACCTGAAACATTCATATCCAGTAACATTGGTAAGTAGAGGTACCACGATAAATAGCTTTTATTTTGACCATGGTGTATCTGTTGTTTCAAAATATACAGTCCCATCCTTGCAACGTGCTCCAGTTGCTGGGGGTTAGGTTTGGCGTGATCAGCTCTTTTTAAATAGTTCATGTTTCAATTGAGGATCTAAGTTTGTGGTGATTTAACAAGTAAGAGCCAATGCCTTGTTTACATTGAAGTGCATAGATTTCAGTACAACTGCTGTACTTTGTGCAATCCAATAGTTTTCAGGAAGCACCTGGCTGATAGAAGAAAAATAATGATTTGATGCTTGATTTAAAAGACTATTTATTTAAAACAATGTTGCATTGAAGTCCACTCCAAAAGCTTATCTCCATGTTTGACAACACACGGGGCTAGAACTTAGGATGTATTGTTATTGTGCAAACATATTTGCTGTTTCAATGTAGCACAGTGGTTCCCAAAGTCAACCTGAGCCTAGACCCACAGCGAGTCATTCAAAAAGCTGCGTTACAATCTTGTATGTTCATTGTTAAGACACTTCATAATAAAACTTGCACAGAACAAAGTGTAATCCCACACAAACGCTTGCAAAGCATACAGAACAATTTGATTGGGTGAGTGGTAGGGGTGGGCAGAGCTATGCGACATAGCACGCTCCGCTTCCTCACAGACGCCCTCTGCGCTGAAAGGATATACGTCCATAAGCTTTTCGTTTGCAGTTTTTGTGACATTTTTACAAAAGAAATCTTGCACCTTGTTTTGAAACTAATATTTATGGAAAAATAAAGGTCAAATTGAGCCTTACCAAACTAATCGTGGGATGGAGACAAGTTTAAAGCAGTGTATTTGTTGATATAGTACACAGGCCTTGGCATTATTCTTATTTCCTGAATGTTATATAATCATCTCACATAAAACAAAAATGCGCTAAACAATTATCTTTGGTCTGAAGAGCGGGTTTAGGGGTTTTACTGAATTTTGTATTAAATCTTACTAACCCTAACCCTAACCCCCCCAAAAAAAAAAAAAAATCAAAATTATTTTGCTATTATAGCTCTTTGGGTGAAAAAGGTTCCTGACCCATTGGGCTAGGGCATGGCACTGCCCTCACTCATACGGGCTCGGCTCAAAAATAGGATAGATAGGATGTGAGACGTAGCGAGACAGAAGAAAACATGTAATTCTTTGTTCTTCCCCCAAAAATATTAATATTACTGTCTCAGACATTGTGGTCAGATGAGACCTAAATACGTTTTTCATGCCGTGGAGGTCCATGGACCTCACTTTGGGAACCACTAATGTAGCATCATACGGATGGCCAGGGCGAGATTTTCCACTTGTAGCTGATGGCTACTTGGCTAGTAGTGTTGGTCTTCAAGCAGGGGTAATGTTGAACCTGATACGTTCAAAGAGTCTGTGGTACAGATTCCAGTTTCCTGTCACTTTACATGCTGCATTATTTATTGTTTGTTTTTCAGCAGTGTTAAATTCATGTTATGTTTATGCCCTTGTGGATCTTAAGTACCGTAAACTCATGACCATAGAGCGTGTCGTATTAAAAGGCAGTCTCCCTAGCTGGTTCTAGTTCTGTATTTACACTACACATGGTGCACTGCACGATAGGGCGCAAGTGCCATCAGCTAAGGCCAATGTCGTGCATACAAGGTGAAAATGCTTTAATTTCCTATTACATTCTAAATTTGGATACAAATGCGTTTTAGTAATGTTTGCGTGAGCTAGGACATTTCATGCAGACGGCACGGGGGCATTTTTCAGCACAACACAGACAAGCATATAAGTGTGCGTATTTAAAAATACAGCGGTAGCAAAACAGTTTGTAATCAAAACTTAAATAAACCATAACCAAAGTAAAACACATGGATACAAATTTGTCGTAGTTTGTCTTTTAGCTTCCTCCACTTGCGAACGACCGATGCGTTTATATTCAATTCTCTCACGACTCCATGTTCTGCGTAGAGTAAAAATTAACACCATGGTCGATGAAAACACGGAATGCATTCAATGGAGAGAATATCAGGTTTTGGATTTAATTCATATTTGGGATGACCACTCAGGTTGCGCACTAAAACAAATTGCTTAACACACTACGGCTTTAGCATCCATGAATACTTCCGCAAACAGAACATTGCGTGTGACATCACGTGTCCTCTTCCGCTGAAGCGGGTTATGACGGTGTCAGATATGCAGCGCGAACTATCTCACCTAAACATCTGATTTGACCCCAAAAAAAAATCACAATTGAGCATTAAGTTCTGCAGTGTGAACGGCAGCCTCATGGGGTCCCCAACTACGCCTGCTACTTTACATCACACATACGGTGCACTGCACAACAGGATGCGCTGTACAATTTGAAGAAAATTGGAGAGGTTTATGTGCGCTTTATGGTTGTGAAAATGCGGTACATTAATCAGTCTTTGGTTCTTAGACAAAATGGAAACTAAGAGTCTGACTAAATTATAGGATTCACTTTTAAGGCTGAAGACTTTTTTGATTGTATCTGCACTTGTTTAGATGAAAAGTTGCAGCATATTGCTTTTTCAGTAATTTCTGAGTTTTCTTTGACTTAAAATTACTTAGAAGTTGTGGGTGAGTGTAAAAAAAATGTGGCCAAATATCTGAATTTGCGATTGAGTTTGGTGGAAATACCAGCAGATTCAAGCAAGTTAGAGCCTTGTACATGATTGCTTCCCTCCTAGTGATAATGTGTATATCATTGGAAAATAATGCAAAAATCTGTGTATCACTATGGTGTATGGACTTGTCTTCTCCGCTGTTGAAAATGATTTTTTTTCTCTCCTTTGTATTTCTTTCGAATGATGGTCAAGTTGATGTTTATCAGTTTAAAATAAATGAAGTTTGTATACTATACACTTTGTGACTATACATTTTGCATGCTTCAGATCGATTCACAACGCTAGGGTTTCTCCATTACTAGTTTTTTGGTGCTAGTTATGGCATTTTCCACACCATCCGACATCAACAACCAAGTATTTTGTGTTCCCGAACACTTTGAATCTCAAACTATTCGATGTTGGTGAAATCAAGTCATTTCTACTTCTATAGCCTTTAATCAAAAGATATCTCAAAGAGCTATACAGAAAATAAACTTCATGAAAGATGGGTAGAAAAAGAAAAATACTTCCACAGAAGTAGTGAAAAAAACACTACAGAAATACTACAGATATAATCTAAAAATACTACAGAAATAAGACAAAGATTCAATGGGACAATTACAATCATGCTACAGAAATACCACAACTATACTTCTACAAAAATACAACTACAGAAATACTACGTAAAGACAAATACAATACTTCATAAAGCCCTTGTGATATTGATCGATTCCTCTGGATCAGGGGTGGCGAACACGGGTCTTGGCCAATAAGTATGCGGCTCTTTGCCTCATCATATTTTCTATATACTGTGGCTCTTTGCCTCGTTTCATGTTTAGTTTTTCCCGCCCTCTTAAAACACACTTGAATCCATCAGAGTTAATAACAAATAATATTTTGAAATTAATTTGGCAGATTTGTGGTATTTATGCTGCTCTGAACACATAACTGTCAGTCATCTGCGTAGGTTACGCCTAATGCCGGTCAGTGCGTGGTGTGGCTCTTTGACTCTCAGTTAAAAATTTCGGCTCTTTGTGTCAAACTTGTTCACCACCCCTGCTCTAGATGCAGTTTTTTTTTTTTTTTTTAAGATTTTTTGAAAATTATACTGTGTTCTTGGTCTAATACAGAGTAAAAAAAACTAACTAGATGAGTTATCGTATAATTGTAGTTTTCACAGAAAATGTGTTTTCAGTATCTTGCCATAAATTGGGGCATATGACTTTACAAGTCATGTGGCTCATATTTCTCGATGCCTTTCTAATATTTGTCGATGTCCTAACAGATGGTCGTGAATCCCTTAACCACACAGGCCGTAGAGGCAACATTTCTTATGGTGTGTCTTGGGCAGTACAGCCTGGTGATGCCCATCCCTCTCAAGGCCAACAAATGTTTCCACCGGGGACTTTTCGTATGTTAGGTGCCCTATTAGCGTCACAACTTCATAAAGATGTAGATAGATAGATTTGTGAATTTCCCTTAGGGGATGAATAAAGTATCTATCTATCTATCTATCTATCTAGATATGCTGTTGAACTCCCTCACAATTCCTTTCTCTCTGTTTAGCTTTGAATCTTGTGTACTTTTTAGATATGTTAATGCAATATCATATTATATTGTATTTACTTTACTTTGAGTCCCAAGACTTGCTGTGATGCTAAAGGAAGAATCAAAAAGGTAAGCGTGGAAAATAAGATTGTGATGATCAAAAAATACAAGGAAGCCACACGCTTCTTTGTATTTTAACCCTTAGTTACCACATAGTGTATACAACCCGTAGAAAAATATTTGCCGGTGCAAAATGTTTCCTTTATTACGAGCATTTTTGTTCCTGCTCCTCCAGAACATAAAACATGACAGGTTTCTTGTTCATTTTCTTAGAGCAGGGGTGGGCAAACTGTGTGATCACAGTGGCTTCTAAATTTTGACAAGGCGCTGGGTCAAGAAGAAATAAAATATTCATCACCTTGGAAGTGTATCTCATTCTAAAACAGCACTGCAATATTTTATGTACAAACCATTCATTTAGTCATTGAAGCATTTTATCATTTTAGTTCAGGAGTGTCCAAACCTTTGAGAAAGTGGGCCGGATTTGGTAAGATGAACACGTGCGAGGGCAGACTATACAGCCTGGCATTTTTTTGAACTTTTTTTTTAATAAATTCACCCTCCGAATAGTTTGAAATGCTTTTCCATTAGCGCTGCCCTGTAGCTTGCCTTTGTTGTATTATCATTTGACTCTCGAGGTCTCGTGAAAAAGCACTGCTCTTCTGTTAAACAGCTTCCAGTTGCTTCACCTTTTCACAGCGTTCTATTATATTTTATGAAAACAGCCACGGTCTCTTGGCAAATCAGGCAGATTGATTTTGGTGAAAAAAATATTCCAATTTGCACTTGTCCTGGAAGTGGCAGACCTCGCAGTCAACTTTCTTTTTTTTTTATTTACAGTCGCCATGTCGGAAATTGTGTGAGCTAAAATTCTCTCAGAAAGCTAAGTGTAAGGTGGCCAAATTGCGAGTGCCATCCCCTGGTAAATGGGGATACATCTCTAATTCTTAGAGTACATCTCTTATACCGCAGTCAACATTACTAGCGGGCCACATATTACTAAATTTATAACCCTGGACCGGACTTTGGACATGCCTGGTTTGGTTTATAAACGCTATTACTTAAGTCATTATACCACCCTTTAAGCACAAGAAATTTCCAAATGTCTTCATTTTTGTACTGACGCTCTTCTTGGATTTTTCTTTGTAGATAAACACAATGAATACAGGAAAGCAAGTCTTTAAATGTTTGAAACCTCAAACTTTCTGTAGCTGACAATTTTTGTTCCCCAACAGCTAATTGGGATGGGGAACCCATGCCATGGTACTGGCTCCACCAAAAGTTCTAATTGGCTTGGAGGCTCTGGCACTGGAAGTTCAGTTATTCTATAAAGTCTAGAATATGCCCTGCCCACTAAAACAAGCTCATTTGCAGAGACTCTACGATTTGGACCTTGAACCGGGCACCAATACACTTTAAAATGGCGTACAACCTCAGCCGGATACTGCCATTGTAGTGTTGCGTTGAGGTACAAGCAGCTTGAAGAAGCCTGGGGCGATGCACCAGCACCACGGAGCCACACGATGTCGGAAATACAAATATCCTTAACAGTCTCTGGGGGCTTGTGTAGACTGTCTATATCAAGAAACTTGGGGTGGAAAAGACAAGGAATTACAAGTATTACATAGTACGGAAAATATATATTCAGCACAATATACAGTTAAAATGTCAATGTGCACTGCTGGGCATAAATATAATTCTGACATGCTGTGAAGTAATTTCTGATCATTTCAAATGAGTTCATTATCTTAAAATCGGGCTTATTGATAGGTACTTTCAACCGCTACAGAATCCCACCCGCCCTCTCCTTACCACTGCAAGGTTTCTTGTCAACAATGTCATTTGTTTTGTTTTCCTTGCCATGTAAATAAATCAGGGTCTGCTCTAAACTAAAACTCAATTCAATTCTGTAAGGGACCCGTACAGCAAGACAGAAAAAGGAGAGAGACCTAAAGAGAGATAAGGAATGATGAATAATCAGAAAAATGAAATTAAAAAGTGAGAAAGTTTTAAAAAGAGAGAAAGTAGGAAAAAAAGTAAGAGAAAGACAAATGAAAAAAGAGAAAGGAAAGATAAATGGGTGTGAGAAAGAAAGAAAAAAAGTGAAAAATAGAATAAAAGAAAGAGAGAAAGTGTAGGAAGAGAAAGGCAAATAGAAAGATAAAAAAAAGAACTGAGAAAAAAAAGACAAACACAGAGACAAACGGGGAGAAAAAAGGAAAAGAGAAAGGACATAAAGAGAGGGACAGAAAGAAATACAGATCCAGTTGATTTGCGAGTGGTGTCTAGCTTTGGCCACATCAAATGGACATATTTAAAACTGCAGCTAATTTTTCTCTAGTGTTTATCTCAGTGTTGTCTTGTGGGCCCAGATTGAAACCCTAGGCGGGAACATGTTTGACATCTGCGCAGTTGGAGGTGGTAAAGAATCCACACTATCTCAGATTTCTGTGTGTGTTTACTTGTCTTTACATGATCAAAATACTGGCAATAGTCGTTTCTATTCTGATTATTGCCTAAATGTAAAAGTACCCAATTACAACCTAGTGTGCTTTAATGTAAATTATCAAATATATTGTAACTCTGGAATTACAGAGAAGATATGTAAATTTTGCTTGAGTACTGAAATGGTATTAAATAGTTTGCTGTTAAAAAATCTGACAATAGAACTTCAATAGTCAGTGATGGTAGCTCCATTCAACTCAAATTAGGAATGCTTAAAATATGTTTTTCCTTCCATTATGCCCAGCAACAATTTCGTAAAGGAACCGTTGTCCAATCATATTGACCCTTTGCACGTGACGTCCCATTGCCTTCTTTGTCAGAATGAGAGCCATGACGGACGGCAAGTAGCACTTGTGTGCACAGCAGTTGAAATTACAAATGTCTCTACATAAAAAAGTTTCAGGTTACAAAGTACCTTTGTAACGCTTTTCAAGATACGGAGTCAAAAATACAGTACAGTACGCGCTGCCATTTGCCGCTCCCAAAGATCTAACTGGCAATGTGTGAATCCTGGCATGCTATTTGTGTCCCCTTCCTATTGTGTACTGTATGGTTAGAGCTATCATTCGCAATTGACCACACAAAAGACACGCAGAAAATAGGACAAGGAGAAACGAAGAGGAAAAGACTTTCTGGCCATCGAAACAAAGCAATAGATAATATGAATGTATAGAAAGGTGAAGCATTTGTGGGATCTCGCAAAAGAATATGGTTGTAATATATCTACGATCGCCACGATAATTAAAAGCACTAAAAGGTACGACACAAACAAGGCTGAGGACCAGTAAACAAAGAGGCCAGTTTAAAGGTAAATTCATATTTCTTATTTCCTTAATTCTTAGTTTTTTTATTATGTGCTTCTCGTTTTATGGTTATTGTGTGGTAATCTCATTTTAATATTTATGTGTTTGATGTTGTTTTATGATTTATTAAAAAAAATGTAATACTTTTGCGGGGCTTGGAACCGATTAGCGCATTTACATTCAAAAGGTGTCTCTAGTTACAAATGTTTCAGGTTACAAAGCTACACCCAGAACAAATTAAATTTGTAAGGTACCAATAACCACCACAGAAGAATAGAACGATGACTTTTTATGACAGTGATTTTTTTTTTTTTTTTTTTTGCTGAGCCAAACAGCAAAGTTCTTAGTCCGATTTAGAATTTTATCGCAATCTCCTTTGATGAAGACAAAAGACAGCAATGTTTATCTGCAAATTAAACGGAGGAACTACAGTTGTACCTCCACTTACAATTTTAATTTGTTCTGGGAGTAGCTTTTTAACCTGAAAAATTTGTAGGTAGAGTGGCGTTTTGAATCTAAATGCGCTAATCCATTCCAAGCCCCACAAAAGTACAGTATATTTTTGTAATAAAGCATAATAGAGCATCAGAACATGAAACAAATACATGTTAGAACTAGATTACTGCACATAAACATAAAACAAGAGGCACATGAAATAATGGAAATGTACAGTACAGTATACTATAGAAATATTAATTATACATTGGACTGCGCCAGAAGAGACCCCATGTCAGTTTGATATGGGGCAACGTCGGGTATGACTGAGCAGTCCGATTCTTGAATGACAGTCTTTATCGCAGAGCTTGCACTCAGTGGTGCAGGTACATAGGTTGCGCTCTCTTTTTGCCGTTGGCCTTTGTCCTGCCACTGCTGGTCCCTCCTCTCCTGTGCCCCTCCGCACGCCAGTTCTGACAGCAGGTCTCCAGGTGCTGCGATCAGCAGCAGCAGCAGCAGCAGCAGCAGCAGCAGCAGCAGCAGCAGCTTCCCATGAGTTGTAGTCGATCTCAGCTGCTTTCATTTCCCTTTTGCACGCATCCTTGAAGCGCAGCAAAAGGCATCAAACTGGTCTGGAGCCTGATGCGAGTTCGCCATAGCGGAGATCCTTTGGCAGGTGTCCGGCATCCATTTGATGAACATGGCCGAGCCAACGAAAGCGCCTTTGTGACAGCATCGCAAACATGCTTTGGGAGTTTGCTCGTTGGAGTACGTCAGGATTGGAAACTCTTTCCTGCCACGAGAATGCGTCGCAGGCAGCGCATGTGGAAGCTGTTGAGGTGTCGCTCCTGGTGGGCGTAGGTTGTCCAGGTCTCACTGCCGTAGAGTAGGGAGCTCAACACAAAAGCGTTGTACACGGAGACCTTGGTGTTTGTGGCGATCTTGGAATCTCTGCGCACTCTCTTAGACCAGGGGTGGCAAACATGCGGCTCTTGGCCAATAAGAATGCGGCTCTTTGCCTCATCATATTTTCTATATACTGTAGGTCTTTGCCTTGTTTCATGTTTAGGTTTTTTTGTGTGTATTGAGGGTGGGCACTTTCCTTGAAATCAGCAAGGAGAGGAGTGTGTTATGGGAAATAATATGTTTTTAATAGTCCTTGTTTGTGTGTGTCTGTCTGTCATGGCAGGTAAGTGCGTGGTGTGGCTCTTTGACCCTCACAGTTAAAAATGTTGTCTCTTTGTGTCAAACTTGTTCGCCACCCCTGTCTTAGACAGTCTGGCCATGGCAGATGCAGCTTTTCCAATCCGCTTGCTGATCTCTGTGTCAAGAGACAGGTTGCTGGAAATTATCGAGCTGAGGTAGGTAGATAGATAGATAGATAGATAGATAGATAGATACTTTATTCATCCCCAAAGGGAAATTCACATTTCCAGCAGCATCCCTTCGCTGAGAACAGTACAATAATAAAGCAAGAAGAATACAATATACAAATACCCAGTGTGACGTGCAAATGCCCACTGTAGCGTGTTATTTAGAATAACTAAATAGTGCTACACAGAATACATATTGCAGTAAGATTCGGTAATATCCAATGTAGGTGGTGTGGTTTAATGTGGGCCTTTACTCTGCCGGGTGGAGTTAAAGAGCCTCATGGCATGAGGAAGAAAAGATCTCTTCAGTCTGTACAAGACAGTGACAGCAGTCTGTCGCTGAAACTGCTCTTCTGTCTGGAGATAATGCTGTGTAGTGAATGCGATGGATTGTCCATGATTGACCGCAGCTTTTTCAGTGCCCGTCTCTCAGCTACTGTTGTTAGGCTGTCCAGCTCTTTGCCCACAACAGAGCTCGCTTTCCTAGCCAGTTTATTGAGACGAGAGGCATCCTTCTTCTTGACGCTGCCTCCCCAACACGCTGCCGCATAGAAGAGGGCGCTTGCCACTACTGTCTCATAGAATATTTTCAGGAGCTTTTTGCAGATGTTGAAGGAGGCCAGCCTTCTGAGGAAGTAAAGTCGGCTTTGCCCTTTCCTACATAGAGCTTCTGTGTTGGCAGTCCAGTCCAGTTTGTTGTCCAGCTGCACACCCAGGTATTTGTAGGTCTGGACAAATTCTACACATTCTCCCTTGATGGTTACAGGAACCGGGTGAGTTCTGGTTCTCCTAAAGTCCACCACCATCTCTCTGGTCTTAATGGTGTTTAGGTGCAGGTATGTAAACTCCTTGACTACTTCCAGGGTGTAGTCTCCAATGCAGCTGTTGGGTGCTTTGCTAACGTCCTGGCCCATGATGTTTGTTTTCTTTAGGCTGATGTTGAGGCCGAAATTCTTGGCAAGCGCGGGCCAGACAGCTGATGAGCCTCTGAAGTCCTACCTGTGTGTGAGAGGCCAGTGCTGCGTCGTCTGCAAATAGCATCTCGCACAACAGCAGTCGGCGTATCTTGGTCTTGACGCGCAGTCGAGAGTGGTTGATGAGCTTGCCGTGGAGTAACACGCCCTCTTCTGATGAACTGAATGTGTACGACGGCAACAGCGAAAGGAAGATCCCGAAGAATGTGGGAGCGAGTACACACCCTTGTTTCACTCCGCTTATGATGGGGAATTGGGTGGAGGATGAGCCGTGTGCCCTTCATGTTCCAATGGAAGGAGGTAATCACGTTTAGCAACTTTGATGGACACCCTATTTTATGCAAGAGCTTGATGAGCCCGTCCCTGCTGACTAGGTCGAAGGCCTTAGGTCCACAAAGGCGATGTACAATGCCTGCTTTTGTTCCCGACATTTTTCTTGAAGCAGCCTCACAGTGAAGATCATGTCAGTGGTCGATCTCTCGGCTCTGAGGCCACAATGTGACTCGCTCGGCCAGCAGCTCCAGTGTTTTTAAAGCGACCCTGGCAAACGCCTTTCCCACGATGCTCAGCAGCGATATGCTGCGATAGTTATTGCAGTCGCTGCGGTCCCCCTTGTTTTAATAAGGGGTGATGAGGTTTGCATCGCGCATGTTGTGGGGCACTGCTCCTTCCTCCCAGCATTGGCAGAGAAGCACATAGAGTTGTTCGAGGAGAATAGGTTGGCACACTGCAGTTATTCTGCAGGGATGCCATCAATTCCTGGAGCTTTGCCGCGAGCAAGGGAGTCGATGGCTTTGCTTAGCTTTTCTTCAGTGGGTGGTTCATCAACCTCGTCAGTGACAGGCAGGCTGGCGATGCTGTTGATGGCCAATTCTGTGACAACATTCTCTCTCAGGTAGAGGTATTGGTAGTGCTGTGCCCATTGTTTCAACTGCTCGTTGCGGTCGGTGATCGTCTTACCGGTGGCGGACTTCAGGGGGGCCGTTCTTCTTGTGCTGGGACCGAAGGCTTTCTTCAGTCCTTCATACACACCTCGAGTATTCCCGCTGTCGGCAGCTTGTTGGCTGCTGCTGCACAGGTTTAGCCAGTACTGCCTTGCGCAGTGTCTTGCGGTCCTCTGGGCGTCGTTCCTTGCTGTTTTCAGGGCAGCAAGGTTGCTGGCTTACTTCTCCTTGTTGTAGTTGTTCAGAGTGTCGCGCTTGGCCTTGATGGCAGGTTCCATCACAGGGAGGCTTTCCTCAAGTATCTATCTATCTATTTATCTATCTATCTATCTAAACCAGTCAGCGTTGCGTTGTTTTTTCTTGCCAAATGTAGACAAAGCTGTTCTGTAAATGGTGCCACGCAGAAAGTTCCATCCCTCTTGAGCAGTCTCAGCTGTTGGCTGGTCCCTCACGGCCTGTTCGCAGGAGTCGACAAACTGCAGAGCTCAGGGTCAAACGTCAAGGCAGTGTTGATACAAGTGGGTGCTGTACTCTTGGGGTAGTGGAACTTCTTCAGCATGAAGCGTAATTTTTTGCAAACCAGGGTGTGGTCTTTATCACAGTCTGCACTGTGAAAGCTGCGTGTGGTGAGTACACTTTTTAGCTGGGCTCTTCTTGTGATGGTCAGGTCCAGTTGGTGCCAGTGGTGAGACTTAGGGTGACACGCGGTGGTGGACTTTTGTGTTGAAGAACGTGTTGGTAATGCATAGCTTGCGGTAAGAACAGAGTTCAAGCAGTCTCTGTCCATTCTCGTTCACCTTACCAACACAGAAGTGTCTGAGGCAGTCAGGCCAAGAGCCATGGTCTCCCCTACCCTGACGTTGAAATCCCCAAGCAGGAACAAGTGCTGACTGGACACTGGAACTTTGTTAATAGCCTGTGGATGTGGAGAGGTGCATATCGAGTATGGATAATGTGCCACGTGTTGGTGGTTTGATAGCCGACAACGGGCTGTTTTTCACTGCGAATCCAACTCCATACAGACGTGTTTCCTCTTCAGCTCTGTCCTGCCAGAAGGTGTAGTCACTTTCACGAATCATGCCACTGTCTCTAAGACTGGTCTCTTGTAGTGCAGCAATGTCCACCTTTAGCCTGGAGAGTTCGGCGTTGATGATGGCCGTCTTTCTTGAATCGTCAGTCTGACAGGCCAGGACACATGGTCCTGACATTCCAGCTCGCGAAGCGCAGAGCTGGTAGTTTCCTCTTTCTCTTTACTCCTTTGCCTGGTGCGATGTTGCGGTCCGCTAGTTGAGATTAGCTCTAAGCACCAAGCACCGATTGGAGCAGGCAGACTGTGGCGAGTTGGCATCCTAATAACCAGGGACTGCCCGGTTTGAGGTCGGCGGTAGCCAACCAACGGGACTAAAAAAGTCCTCCTAATGACAGAGGCAAACCCGTAGCGTCTGTATCCTCACGCCAATTGGATTGCACTTATCACTCAAAACTGCTTGCCTCATGTGTTCATTTTGCTGCTTGTAGCAGCACTGAAGTGGCCTCATCGGTCCGCAGAAACTGGGCAAGACTCAGAGATGCCCAGACTCCAGAATACCCCTCTCCACCTTACTGGTGTGGTCCAAGGGAATGCGGGGCAGTACGTTTGGCACCAGGTTGGCCACAAGAGCCGCCAGAAGGGCGACATGTAGTCGTTCCAGCTGGCTTAGGGGCCCCACTCTGGATTTTCTGTCTGGGTTTACTCCCATTGCCTTTCCATCTCCAGAAGAGTCCACAAGACAGTGGGGCCATGGTCCAATGGCCAGGGTAGGTTTTATGTCAGACTTGTCCTTGTCCTAGATGGATAGCCTGCCAAGGCTGTCGAGCTCCACCTGCCCAGCTGTCTGGCTTTGCTTAGCTCTTCTTCTTCTTGAGGAGAGTAGGCTTGGCGCACTGCCTAGAAAGTTCTTCAACCTGTATTGTCAAGTCAAATCATTTTTATTTATATAGTCCTTAATCACTAAGAATCTCAAAGGGCTGCTTGTAAGACTCCATTTACAATATAGTAGTACAGATAGGGTGGACTGAAGTTGTGCATACTGGACGATTTGTTGAGATGTGTTAATATGTCAGGAGGAAGACTGTATGGGTCTGTAGCTAGCATTGCTAAAGCTATCCTCTGTTCCTCTAAATAGTACTTTTTGTTCTTTCCGATAAGTTGAGTAACCTCATAAGACAGCTGCACAATATCGGTTTGACTTGTGATTACCATTGGTGTTGAATAGTATAGCTGTTTTTGTTGTTGTTAATGTCTACTGTTTCCTATCCTCGTCCGTTTACTACCGTATGTCATGATGTCATCACATGGTTAGGTCAGGTGTGTGCTAAGGGTCAATAGCACTATGGTTTGTTTTTGTAGGTAAGCTATGTGTTTTTTTTTAAGTGGTTGAACACATTCTATAACTTTTAACAGCTAAACAACTTTTGGCACAAAACAAATATTTGACATTCTTACCTTTATTTCTCCAATCCTGCAGATAAAATTTCTGTCGGAGTTCTCTCCCAAAAGCTTGATGTTAACACAGACCTCTTTAAGAAAACGGCCTTGTAAATCTAACTTGGAGTACCTGCAGAATTGGAAACAAAGGGAAATTCCAACGGCATAAACCGTTTGTCCACCATCATGGTCAAATTCATGCTCTTTTAGAGGCAGGAATCTCCAACCTTTTTCAAGCTGAGATCTGCTTTTTGTTAGCAAACTGTGCAAAAAGCACTCAGTTTGATATGAATTTCTAAAGAAGCCACTGAGATAGACGGCTTGCCAAATAGCTAAATTGTGGCTTGATAGTTAGCTAAAAGGGTAAATAGTTAAAAAAATAAAAGGGAGTTAGATTGCTACCTAAAAGAGTAAAAAAGCATTTAAGTAGTTGGGTGGAAAGCTAAAAACAAAGCTAGCTAGCGGGCTAGAAAGGAGCCCAATATTTAGCTTTATAACTAGCAAAAATGGTGAAATATTAGCTAGATAGCATGCAAAAAAAAATGAAAAAGCTAGCTAAATGGCTTGCTAAATAGCTAAAAAAGTAGCTTTATAGTTAGCTAGAAAGAAAAATAGGTAAAAAAAAAACTAGGGAGCTAGATACCTAGCTAAAAAAGTAAAAAGGCCATATAAATAGCTAGATAGAAAGCTAGAACAAAGCTAGATAGCTAGCTAGAAAGGAGGCTAAAATTTAACTTGATAACTGTCAAAAAAGAAAAAATATTAGCTGAATAGAATGCAAAAATATGTAAAAAAAAAAAAAAAGATAGCTAGATCGCTGGCTAAATAGCTGAGGAAGATAGGAGGATAACTAGCTACAAGGCTAAAACAGTAGCCAGATATTTAGCCTTTTAACACATACATTTGAATTTAGTTAGTTGAATTTCCAGTGCGAGAAATTATTGAAAACATAAATAATTATTTTTTTAATACACCAATAAATTCACATTCTACTCTCAATTAAATGCTTAAAAATAAGTATCAATACATGAAGATAATATTTTTGTCCATGAAGCACATGAACTGGAATATTTTTTTTTTAAATTTCAAAATAACTTACGTTATTATTATGTTGCTGCAATGTTATCACCGGGTCAATTAAAAAAAAAAAAGGTTAAATAGACTCACTCAATCACTAAAAAGAAACATTTTAATATAAAATCTCAATGACCAAGCACTGGTGAGCTATCTTCAGAACAGGTCTGTGGGCACCTCAACTGTCCTTATGGGGCACCCTGGTGCCCCAAGTGACCGCGCTGGAGACCCCTGCTCTGAATCAAGTAGAATTTGCTTCTCTACGCAATTTTTAAACACATTAAAATGATTAGTATCCTAAAAATATATTGCAAATAGATCATGTTTTTCTTACCTGATGGTCCATCCTGTATTATTCAATTTGTCAAGTAGATGAGGAAATTGCAGCAATAGTTCTTGCTCATCGTGGAATCCGACTGGAAACACACTTTTACCTGCAAATAATTTATTTTATGGATGGATGGATGCATTTACAGTCCTAGCAAGCCAGAGACCTTTTGAAGGTTTGAAGTGTTTGGGAAAGAAAATGTATTTATATAAAACATAAACAAAGTGTCGTGATTTAGTAATTTTATGATTTTCAATCAACGTAATGTGAGGAATTGGTTTGTAAATGTGTTTCCCCCTCCTTTTTTTAGGGAAAAAAATACATACACAACCAAATCCATTTTCTGTGTGTACCGTATTCATCAGGACTATAAGTAGTTTTTTTTTTTTTTCATAATTTGGCCGGGGTTTGACTTGAAAGCGAAATTATTAACACATTATTACTGGGTATATCGCTTCACTTTAGAGTTCGTAAAGCTTTTTCATTGCCAAATGCAAGCACTTTTAAGCACTTTCAAGGACAATTTTCCATCTTATCCAGTACAATTTTAAAAAAGAAAATCCATTGTGAATCGAATATTTAACAGAGCTGAAAATATCTCTATGGCTGACATATTCCACATTTTATTGTTGCATGTGCATTTATCAAGACATACTATGTGATTTTTAGATCTTGAGTAATAATATATAGTATAATAGATTTGTGGATCTTAACAAGACGTTTGTAAATATAGGTGTTGTTTAAAATTATGTTTTCCTCCCAAATTGAAAAAAACATGCACTTCAGGTTGATTGGCCGGTCCAAATTATCCCGAAGTGTGAATGGGCGCGTGAGGTGTCTGTCTCTGTGTGCACTGTGACTGGGTGGCAACAGTTCAGGGTGTCCCCCCTGCCCACTGCCCGAAGACGGCTGTGATGGGCTCCAGAAAACCCGCGGCCCTACTGAGTATAAGCGGTCAGATAATGGATGTACTGTGAAGGAAATAAGACTTTTGAACACCCTGCTATTTTGCTACTTCTCCCACTAAGAAATCATGAACGGGTCTCAAATGTTCATTGTAGGTGCATGTCCACTGTGAGAGAGATAAACCAAAAATAAGAATCCAGAAATCACAATGCCTGATTTTCCAATTAATTGTGTGAAATAGCTGCAAATAAGTATTTGAGCACCTCAGAAAATGAATGTTAATATCTAGTAGCCTTTGTTTGCTATGACAGAGGTCAAACGTTTCCTGTAGTCTTACACCAGGTTTGCGCACACTGCAGGTTGGGATCTTGGCCCACTCCTCCACACAGATATTCTCTAAATCATTCAGGTTTCTGGGCTGTCGCTTAATAACGTATGAGCTCCCTCCAAAGATCTTCGATTGGGTTCTGGTCTGGAGACTGGCTGGGCCATGCTAGAACCTTGATATGCTTCTTACTGAGCCACTCCTTGGTTTTCTTGGCTGTGTGCTTTGGGTCGTTGTCATGTTGGAAGACCCAGCCACGACCCATCTTCAATGCTCTGAGTGAGGGAAGGAGGTTGTACCCCAAAACCTCACAATCCATGGCCCCAGTCATCCTCTCTCTAACGCAGTACACTCGTCCTGTAGATAAAAATACCCCCTAAACATGATGTAACCTCCCCTACACTTCACAGTAGGGACGGTGTTCTTTGAATTGTACTCTTCATTCTTCTTCCTCCAAACACGCTTAGTGGAATTATGACCAAAAAGTTCTATTTTGGTCTCATCTGCTAACAAAACTTTCTCCCAAGACTCCTCTGTACCATCCAGACAGTCATATGCAAACTTAAGACGAGCCTTGAGATGACTAGGCTTAAGCAGGAGAACCTTTCGTGTCATGCATGATTTCAAACCATGACGTCTAAGTGTATTACCTACAGTAACATTGGAAACGACGGTCCTAGCTCTTGTCAGGTCATTGACCACCTCCTGGGCAGCACGGCAGCCCAGTGGTTAGCGCGTGTGTGCGGCACACTTCTGAGGTCATGAGATCGAACCTTCCTGTGTGGAGTTTGCATGTTCTTCCCGTGCTTGTGTGAGTTTCCTCCGGGCACTCCGGTTTCCTCCCACATTCCAAAAACATGGAGTTCAGGTTAATTGGCCTGTCCAAATTGTCCCTAGGTGTGAATGAGCAAGTGAGTTGTCCGTCTCTGTGTGCCCTGCGACTGGCTGGCAACCGGTTCAGAGTGTCCCCTGCCCACTGCCCGCAGATAGCTGGGATGGGCTCCAGCACCCCCCCGACCCTACTGAGGATGAGCGGCGCAGATAATGGATGAATGGATGACCAACTCCTGTCGTGTAGTTCCGGGCTGATTCCTCCTCTTTCTTAGAATCATAGAGACCCCACGAGGTGATATCTTTCATGCAGCTCCACTCCGATTGAGATTGACCGCCATGTTTAGCTTCCTCTATTTTCTAATGATTGCTCCAACAGTGGACCTTTTATAATCAAACTGCTTGGCAATTGCTTCGTAGCCCTTTCCAGCCTTGTGGAGATGTACAATTTTGTCTCTGGTGTCTTTGGCCAGCTCTTTAGTATTTGCTATGTCACAAGTTAGTCTTACTGATTGTATGGGTAGACAGGTGTCTTTATGCAGCTAACAACCTCAAACAGGTGCATCTGATTCAGGATGATACATGGGGTGTAGATGGACTTGTAATGGGCGGACCAACAGGTGTTTCAGGGTCAGAATTCTAGATGATACACAGGTGTTCAAATACTTATTTGGAGCTTTATCACACAAATATCATGCATTGTGATTTATGGATTTTTCTTTTTAGTTTATCTCTATCACGGTGGACTTGCACCTACAATGAAAATTTCAGAAGCTTCCATGATTTCTAAGTGGGAAAAGTGGCAAAATAGCAGGGTGTTCAAATATCTATTTTCTTCACTGTACATAAATTAGTTACTACATAAAATAGGATTAAAAAAACCCCATCAATAATTTATACAAAAATTCTGCAATCAGTAATAATTTACATTGACTACACTTACATTAAAGGGACAATGTGTTTTATTTGACAACGATATGTTCTTGTATTGTGTAGTGATAAAAAGCACAACCAAGAATACAAACAAACTATGGAGACTCAAAGTGACCAAAACGCAGCATTTTTCTTCTCATTTTGTTACCCAGCCTTTCACAAAGAAAGAAAAAATGAGAAAAAGCAGGGAAAAAGATTGAAAAAGACTGAAATAGAGAAAAGCAAGAATAAAAGAAGAATACAAAGAAAAATAGAAAAAAACAATTAAAAAAAAAAGGAAAGAAGAAGAAAAAGTTTGTTTTTTTCAGGTACCCTTGCCAGCACGATAGTGGACGATTAGTTCATGTACAATAAATGCAAAATTCTCCACCTACAAGTATTTTAAAGCATGCATGTCAATATCATGTTTATGTAGAGCCTAACACGCGAAAGGTCCCCAGTTTGAGACTGTGTAGGAACATATGTTGTCCTGGAGAGGGATGGGCGCCACAAAGCTGTACTTGCCCATGACACCCCACAAGAAGTGGTGCCTCTTTGACGCAGTTGTTCGGGGATTCAACCAACCATGCTTTTATTATAGTTAATGTATATTCGCTTATATTTAAATCAATACATTTTTTTTTTAATGAATGACTTTATAGCACCAGAGAGTTTTATATATATATATATATATATATATATATATATATATATATATATATATATATTATGTATTGATATATATATATATATATATATATATATATTATGTATTGATATATATATATATATATATATATATATTATGTATTGATATGGGACAAAGGCTCTTGCATTGTTATTATTTGATAGCTTTAATCAAATAACACACAGTGAAATAAAATGAGCTGAAGAGTTAGCTTTTGTCTAGAGAGCGGGTTTGCCGTTTTTTGTTTTAAATTTTGACCGTGGCTCTCAATTTTTGAAAAAATATAGTTTTGCTTTCATGGCTCTTTGGGTCAATAAGGTTCTTGACCCCTGGTCTATACCATAACACAGAGGATGAAAATGTATTTGAATTTGCTGATTGGGAGTTAAACTGATGGTTTGGTAAGCATGTTCTTTGTGCTAGAGTCATCTGAATAATATGTTACGTTGTTACTGATAACAACAGGCATGTCAATAATGTAACATTACGTTCGTATACGGTCATAACATTTTCGGCCTGTTTTTCTCCATTTTTAAAAAATGCCTTTCAGGATTAAATGTATATTGTTAGTGTTGTATTTTATCAAATAAATTTCCCCCAAAATGCAAATTATACTCTGGGTGCGACTTTTACATGTTTTTTCTTAATCATGCAATTTTTTCTTGTGCGACTTATATTCCAAAACATACAGTATATATATATATATATATATATATATATATATATATATACACTGTATTCTGGTTTTGCTCACCTGTGCTCATCCCAGCCTCAGTTGTCTCTAACTCCAGCGAAATTGTTACATGAGAAGATGACTTGTATACAATGCTGACCAAGGTGTTGGAAAGAGGCACATGCACAGAGAAGATCCTGAGATAAAATATGGACATGATAGAAAAATTAGTGGTAATACAATCACTCCAGATAGCATAGGCTGACTAAAATTGCAACACACTTGGCACAGATTGGAGAGGTGTACGTAGCAGGGATGAGACCCTCTAGAACCAGTGAAAGACCTCCATTCCAGGCGTCCTCAGGACAACCACGGCTCCTTAGCCAACCATGACCTTCAATTTTCTCATGGTAGAAAAATGGCTGGATTTCCTGGGCAGTCAGGTTGAACCAATTCTTCTTTGTTTCACACTATAGAGCACGTGCAAAAATAAAGCAGGGCAAATAAATGGGTTGTTTATATTCAACCACAAAAGTATTAAGAAACCAAAATGTAAAATTAATAAAGCATACCAGGTAGTACAGTATATATGTATATATACAGTAACACATCCATTTGAAATGATTTTTGTTGTAATTTCTGAGTATGTCAAAAAAGAAAATCTCTATCTCATTTTTATCCAAACCTTAGTCAAGTTGAGTCAATGCAAACAAGGGTGCATGTTTTGTAGTACCCCTTTGGTCCAGAAGAAGGGGTCATAATACCTTATTTTGATGCATTTAAATCCAAATTTATTTATGTACTTCTTACTTTTCAGATATCATAATTCAACTTAAATTGATGTATTAAAAAAAAAACAAGATGCAGATGTTGCAGTTATGAGTAAATGAATGAGTGGGTGAAGACATATATTCGACCAAAAAACCCTTTCATTTAATATACAGTTGATTCATTTTATCTTACTCAAGTTATTGTATAGATATTTTGTGAATTACATTTAAGAGAAATATATAATTACATATTTGATTATTGAAGAAACTGATTATGATTGTGCATCACTCTGGGTATAAAGAACACACTGGCTGTTTATAAAGTCCAACATGTTAAAATTTAAAGGTACAGTGAAACTTAAATCCGTATTATTAATATAAAAAGGAGGTATGCAACAAATTTTCAATAGTTGTTTCTCTACAGGACAGATACTCATCATCTCAGGGAAATCTAGAGCTTAAATATTCTTGCACAAAATTGATATTGTGCCGACCCAAAAGCTATTTATTTATGCAACGATTTAAAAATATCCCTTATTCACATCAATTAAAAAAAATCGTATATTTGACGCATTTTGGAGACACACTAAAAAGAGGAATATGTCAAGAGTTTCTTTGGGTATTATATGGTACTATATGAGTCACTAAAATACTATACTATAAACAGCAATACTATAATATTTTTACTGTATATATATATATATATATATATATATATATATATATATATTTACATTGTTTGTGAATTAATGTGTTGTGCTTGGAAAAGATCCCTTGATTATAATTTGTTGGGTAGGCTAAAAATGGGGCCTAAATTCTAAAGCATAGTACTGCAAAATAGAGCTGAATATTTTGAGGTTTTGGTTGGTTGAATCCCTTAACATTTCTTACTGATCCGTCCCACCTGAGAACATAAAGTCTGGATTTAGGCCCCTCAGCAAAACTGAGTTTGACATGCCCGCTGGAATCTAAAATAACTATTTTGGAACGCTTTAGATACACATAAGGTTTACATAAACACATAAACATGCATTATGTAAAATACTCATTGGACTACTACATTTGTTATTATATTACATGTTTTGCGAACACTTTGAAAGAAGTGTTTTGACATACTTTGTTCCTACTACAGATGCCAAAATGACAACTTTGCTGAATTATCTTGTCCCGGTTTTTATAAGCTTATTGGACACTCAAAACCCAATTACATATGTATGAATTAGATTCCTAGCAGTATATTTTTTCTGGCTTAGAATTGAGTCTTGTAAATATCAAGAATCATGGAAAAAAAAATCTCAAAATTTCTCCCAGAAATGAAAATGACTCTGTGATAAAATGCTACGTCTGCAAATTCCTCCATAGAGTTCCAATTCTGGTAAAGTCGATGAAGGTTTGGTGCGTGCATAGGCAAATATATTATAAGAACGCATTTTGTTCGGTCCAGTCTATAAAAGGCACAGAATTACAGACAAGGTATCACACCAACAGACCCATGGTTGTTCTGTACATCGCTAAAGAATCCGTTATATCAAGGGTCTCAAACTCTAAGTTGGGGGCCGCTGAATCTAGGATCCGAGACTGGCCAAATGGTGTTTTTCACAAAAGACAGCCCTGATAAAAATACTCCGCTGTTCGTAAATTGACAGTGTTTTATATTCAC
Organism: Urocampus carinirostris; assembly: GCF_059441175.1. Taxonomy (NCBI): domain Eukaryota; kingdom Metazoa; phylum Chordata; class Actinopteri; order Syngnathiformes; family Syngnathidae; genus Urocampus; species Urocampus carinirostris. Next base: position 1,919,990 of record NC_142349.1, on the reverse strand, counting down.
CCACTAGATGTAGTTGTAATGTGTCCAGGGAAGACGACAAACTACTTAGATTGCAAGTGAGCAAAAAACACCTTTTTTTTCTTTTAAATTTTAACCAGCCTTTCTCAAAGAAAGACAAAAACAAAGAAAAACACACATGTTTTTAAAGGAATAAAAACCAGGGAAGAAGTAATAAGAAAAATAGGCAAAAAAAAAAAAGAAAATGGAAATAAACTGTAGGGGGAAAGAAAGCAAAAAAGGAAAATGGAAAAAGGGAGGGAAATGGGAAATGAAGAAAAAAATTAAAAAGGCAAAAATGAAAAGAAAAGCAATTATCTTTTTACTTTTCTTTTTTTCTACTTTACATAAGATTTTATTTTGTGTCATATTTCTTGCTTTCTTTTTACCATTTTTACTTTTCTTTTTGTATATTTTTTCTTTTCTTGTACCTCTTATTTTCAAAAGTAATAAGGTGTGTTTTCACTACCAGGTGACCTTTTACGTATATTTTCATATTGATGGCGTTAGTCTATGACATACATTTTTAGGTTTTTGGATATGCGAGTTAGTAGGCATTTTGTAATTTGTAAAAAAGCAAATCTAAAACTCAACATTTGAAGCTCAAACCCTGACAGGTAGTATTTATACCAAATTTTGTTTAACTGCAAATTGCCACAAAGAATATAAATATTACACGATAGCATTAGCATTGTTTGGTGAAAGTATCGATTAGCTGTCCAAAGTATTATTATTTTTTCATACTGTACCTTGCCTTTCCAATAGATTGCATTCCCAAAGCCCTGACAAAAGGAAGAAACAAAGGGCAGCTTTACAACTGGATGATGAATGTACAGGCTGTTTTTCAGGAGAGACCAGAATCTATGGAAGAATTTTTTAAAGAAAAACATTGTTATTTCCAATAAATAATTTAGCGACAGATTCAAATATTTATACACAGACCCATTTAGAAAATATGAATATTATCAATAGTGTTTTTCCTTCACGGTTTCGGGTCTAGGATAGCGATCAGGCTGAGGTGAGGGGGAAATTGTTAAAGACATTTAAATTGTTAAAGACTGAGATAAAAGAGTGGATGTCGCTCGATTTCTTGCGTCTTAACTCTGAAAAGACCAAAATGTTAGTTATTGGTCCATTTAAATGCCGCGACTTATTCTCAAAAACTGCTGTGAACATTGACAAATGTCACATCACACAGAGTGACTCAGTTAAAAATTTAGGTGTCATATTTGACCTCGATCTGTCCTTTCAAACACATATGAAGAAAATTACTAAAACCGCTTTCTTCCATCTTCGTAACATTACTAAAATTCGTCCTATACTGTCTCAGTCGGAAGCGGAGATTATAATTCACATGTTTGTTACCTCCCGTCTCGATTACTGTAATGCACTACTCTGCGGTCTCTCGAAGTCCAGAATCAAGAGTCTTCAGCTGGTACAAAATGCCGCAGCTAGGCTTTTAACTAGGACAAAAAAGTCCGATCACATCACGCCGATTTTGGCTAACCTGCATTGGCTCCCTGTTAGCCTAAGATATGATTTCAAGGTTCTCTTAGTATTATACAAAATCATACATGGACTTGCTCCCTCATATCTTTCAGATCTGATTTCCCCCTATGTTCCTGTCCGAAGCCTTCGTTCTGAAAACGCCGGTATTCTGGTGATCCCAAGAGCCAAGAAGTGTTCCGCTGGTTCGAGAGCGTTCTCCATCCGGGCACCGGTGCTGTGGAATGCTCTTCCTCCAGAGATCCGATCTGCAACCTCAGTGGAAATGTTTAAATCTAAGCTTAAGACTCTCTTCTACGCTATAGCATATGAATAACCTATACTTTTCGTGGACAATATCTCTATTATTTGTGATTGCAACATCCAATTGCGACCCTACTGAGGATAAGCGGTGCAGACGATGGATGGATGCATATATATATATATATATATATATATTGCTCCTAAGGCTCTTTGGGTTGAAAAGGTTCCAGACCCCTTCTCTATAACATTTTGATTTATTTTAAAGAAAATTATGGAAAAAAAAGACATTCTCTTTTATGTTCAAATATCTTTAAATGGGTATGCATGTAATGTAAACTTCTGTGGTCATCATACGTATCCTGATTATGACGGAATTCTGTCTTCTCTTGGGTTTCGTACACCCAAGCAGGGGCAAAAATTGCAGCAGAAAAGTTGTACCTCCGGATAATTTCCAGTGCCTGTTGAGCAGAAAATTTAATCAATTACTTAATTTTACAATTTCACATTATTTAAATGGTTTACCCTGTCAGGTAAAAAAATCGTTCTGGAAATCTGGCCAATTTGAAAATTGAGAAAAAAAACTACAGAATATTTCATTCCTTACATGGGTGTGCTATTCCACCTAGAGCTGAGGTGCTCATTATGTCGATCGCCATCTACCGGAGAAAGTGCTGTTTAATCACAGCATGACATTTAAAAATATCAACCAACCCATTATTCATCCAGCCACTTGAAAGATACACGGCAGCCAGTAAGATGACAAGGGAATTTGACAATCAGGTGATCAATCGGCGCAAAGTGCAGCAGAACTAACAATATCAGCCTCTCACCAATTGGGTTTCTTGATTGACATATGGAGTAGGCAGCCAGATGAAATTAGACCTTTGGTTACCGCTAATCAGTGTTGGGAGGGTTACTTTAAGAATGTAATCCGATACGGTTACCTGTTAAAAAATGTAATCAGTTACGTATTCTGAACACTATAATATTGTAATAACGTAAGCGCTCGTCTTGGGATCAAGAGGTCGCAGGTTCCCTCCTCCGTGTTATATGTTGTATGTCGAAGTGTCCTTGGGCAAGTCACTGAATCCCTAATGCCCCAAATAAGCAGGTCGGCGCCTTGCATGGCTGCATGGCTGCTATAGGTGTGTGAGTGAATGGGTAAGTGTGTACATTGTACAGCGCTTTGGGAGGTCTTCATTGACTTGAAAAGTGCTATATAAATGCAGACCATTTATCATTTACTTTTGGATTACTCCAATATCAAATAGGCTTATAAAAGACAAAGACAGTATAAATAGAATAACTAAATTGTGTTTAACATAAAAGAACAATGAAACCTTGAAAAATAATTTGAAGAAACCAAGGTTAGGTAGGTGCTTGTAGTCCTCCAAAAAGGGCTCGAATTTTAACCACGTCGATAGTTTATTAGGCAAAAAAACTTTTTTCTTTCACATGCCGGACAAAAAATGCTATTTTTGTTTACATTAAGGATCCAATATTGGTTTAAACACACCAATTGTTCACTTTCTAATGCCAAAACTCTTGAAAATTAGGCCAAGTTAATTACTTCGAAACACAACATGATAATACAGTGGTCAAATAGTGCATTTTGAACAACAATTAACTGCAAAATACAAATAAAAAATAATAAATCTTACAAAACATCTGCCTGGACACCTCACTAGCGAGCAACCTTGCTGCCTAGTGCCCAATACCGACACGTTAGCACAGAGTTCAGGAATATATGACCCACAGGCCATGTATGGCTCTTTTCGTGAGTACCTATGGCTCGAAAACAAAATTCACTTTAAGCAAAGTTCTCCGTGATTGATCAAATTTACCTGGGCAAAGCCTATTATTGTGAAGGTAAAGCCAAGTCAAATCTTATTTTAGAGTGTTACTATCCTGTAAATATAGGGCATATTTTTAACTACAGTTTATAGTCAAGGTGCCACAGCACCTTGTTATGGCTGTACATCGCTAAGGAATCCTCTATATGGAAGCTCAATAAACAATCTATGTTCATTATTGAGACACTTTATGATGAGAAGCCACATAACTATTTCTAAATACCCAGAAGCTCTAGCAAACAACCTAGAGCAGTTTGATTGGGTGAGCGCTCAGGATGGGAAGTGCTATGCAAAGAGGCAAGCACTCCCTCCTGTCTCTCGGCCTGCGCCATTTGCGCCAAAGAAGGTAGGTAAGTTGGGATCACATTTTAAGTGGTGTAATTTTTTTCTGACACAGGCTTATTATTTCATCGATTTTATCAAACCACCAATTGTTACACAGTGAAATGAATAAGCTTTTGTCTGACGGGCAAGTTTAGCGTTTGTTAAAATTTGTCCCAAAATATATGGTGTGGCTCTCCCCCGCCCTCAAAAAAAAAAGAAAAAAAGAAAAGAAAAAACCCCCGAAATATTTTACTTTCAGGACTCTGAGTCAAACAGGTTCCCGACCTCATGAAACTGCTGGCTCGCTCCAATTCAACAAAATGAGTGCTGTAATACTCCTTCAAAAAAAATTGTGAATATGCTTGATGGCTGTGTTTTGCTGCTGTTGGTGTCGGTGGATTTGTTCAGACCGAGGACAATCGACTTTGGCCTGGACGGATCTATTGACACTAACAAAGATGTTATATAATGAAATTGTGAATATGTTTGATTTTCGAGAAGGTTTGTTCAAACCTCACTTTGTGTTTGCTGTTAAAAACGTAATATTGGAATATAATATTGTGAATGTGCTTAATTGCTGTTGAGATTGTCATGATTGTTTTCTGTTTTTAGTGTCAATAAATTTGTTCAAACCAAAAAAAAAAAAAAAATTTGTGTTTGCTGTTAAAAACGTAATATTGGAATATAATATTGTGAATGTGCTTAAAAAAAAAAAAAAAAAAAAAAAAATCTTGATTGTTTTCTGTTTTTAGTGTCAATAAATTTGTTCAAACCAAAAAATCTTATAGTGAAGGGGGAGTCTGTGTGTCCCAATGATCCTAGGAGCTATATTGTCAGGGACTTTAAGCCCCTGGTAGAGTCATTCATGGCAAACAGGTTATAGGTGAGAAGTCAGACAAAATTACAGATCAGAATATCCCTTGTAGTGACTCAAATTGCTTGGGCTTTGGTACTAGTCCTCTCGAGAGGGGTTGGGCTCTCTTCCACTCTGGAGTTGCCCATGGTGAGAGGCGCATCTGTGTGGGCCTTCGGGTTGGGGGAAAGGTCCTGACTGTTGTTTGTGCTTATGCACCAAATAGCATTCCAGAGTACTCACCCTTCGTGGAGTCCTTGGATACTCTCTCGTACTGTTGGGAGACCTCAACGCTTACGTGGGCAATGACAGTGGGACCTGCAGGGGTGTGGTTGGGAAGAACGACCCCCTGACCTAAACCCGAGTGGTGTATCGTTATTGGACTCCTGTGCCCGTCATGGTTTGTCCATAACGAACACCATGTTCAGACATAAGGGTGTCCGTATGTGCACCTGGCACCGGGACACCCTAGGGCAGGGGTGGCGAACACGCAGCTCTAGAGCCGCATGCGGCTCTTGGCCAATAAGAAATACAAAATGAAAATGAACAAGAAATTAATGAAGTTATAGAAATACCCAATGAAGATGAACAGGAAATGAATAAAGTTATGGAAATACCCAATGAAATTGATAAAGAAATGCACAAAGAAATTGGACAAGACAAACAAATTGAAAAAACAGATGTACCTACCAAAACCCCTGAAGGAGAGACCAGAGAATCAAAATTGAAACAGGAAGAACCTGGAAATTCTAATTCGATTTCTCATAAAATACCTGAATTTGGACATGACAAACGAATAGAAAAAGCAACTGCCACTCCGAAAACACATATTAATCAGGAAGGGCCTGGAAGAGAGTCCAAATTAGCAAATTTGTTTGCTACGCCATTGCCGGGATTTGGAGAAGACAAACAAATCGAAAAGGCGAATGACTCTCCAAAAACCCATACGGGCACTGGAAAGAGGGGTAAAAGTAAGACAAAATTGGGAGTGGTGAAAAAACCAGAAACAAAGATAAGAGATTTAGAAGAAAGCCGATTGCTGGTGAATAAGCCCACAAGGGAACTGTATGAAGTTGAGACGGAGGAAGTCGGGGAGGGAAAAAATCTGACCCTTTGTGGGCAGGGAAGTAAGAGACCCCTTGATAGGTCCTCTGGCTCACCCCCTAACCCAGAAAAAAGGGGAAGACCTGGAACCACAGACAGAGAGTCAGAGGGTCCCAGAGTTTTCCCCGGTGAGTCTCAAAATGAGGTACTACTCTTAAGTGATGTGTCTGACACAGGTGACACTCTCGATGATCTCGATGATCACCAAAGAATGGACTCAGATCCCACGGTTTTGTCTAACTAGTTTAAATACTTTAACAACAATTATGAACATTACATTCTCTACTATCAATGTGAGAAGTGTGAGATCAAAGGTTAAGGCTCACAGTGTTTTATCGTTCTTAAAAACTATCAGAACAGATGTGTTTTTACAACAGGAATGCTGCATCCCCTTTCTAAAAAATTATAAACAGTGGGAAGAGATTTGGCCATATCCGTCATTATGGAGTGGCTCGAATGAAAACCGTAACGATGGGGTAGCCATTTTAATAAACAACCCTCAACTCATCATAAAGGGGAGTACTGTGATGAGAGACGGACGCGCAATCTTAGCAAGACTTTCTTATATAGGGAATGATTTTAACCTCATTAACATATACGGCCATGCCGACAGACAACTCAGGTACGAACTTTTAGAGGACATCCAGTCGCATATGCTAGGCCATCAACCACTAATCGTGGGAGGAGATTTTAGTTGCATCCTAAGTAGGAAGGATAGAAAGAGGAACGATGAGGAGTTTAAAGAAGATAAAACATCAACTTTATTACAAGACATGTGCCGGACATTTAAACTGGTGGACTGTTTCAAATCCATACATCCAGGAGAGGAGGGCTTCACCTGGTTCAGTAGTGACAATGCCAGAGCCTCTCGAATAGACTACATATTTACGAGGGGTTTAGCACAGAGTGATGCAAGATAAATTCCAGTTTTTTTTTCGGATCACTTGCTACTGTCCTGCTCTTTCTCATTTCCTTCAGGTATGACTGTTGGGAAGGGTTTGTGGAAGTTAAACTGCTCCCTGCTGGAGGATGAGGCTCTAGCCGCACAATACAGGGAGCTGTACAAAGACTGGCAGACCCTTCAAGACTCTTATGATTCACGAGCACAATGGTGGGAAATGACAAAGAAACGAACACAGACCTTTTTTAAAAATGCAGGGAAAAACAAGAAACTTAAAGAGATGAAACGCATGTCGGGACTACAAAGAAGACTCCAACGCTATTTCATCCTAACAGAAAAGGGGATGGACTTTAATGATGAAATCAAAGAGACCAAACAAGAACTAAACTCTTTGGCGGAAATAAAGAGCAAAGGCATCATAATAAGAAGCAGAGAAAGAGAAATAGAAGAAGGGGAAAAATGTACACGCTATTTTTTAAAAAAAATTATGGGCAAAAATGAGGGGCTTTTTAAACTTCAAAACGAAAACGGGCAAATAACAAAGGAAAGTAGTGAAATAACCAGATTGGTCGAAGACTACTACAAAAAATTATTTGAAAAGAAAGAAACATATGAGAATGAAATGGGGCATGTATTAGATCATATTTCAAGATCAGTGCTTCAAGACCCATTTTTAACATCGGACTTTACCCAAGACCAACTGAATGATTGCATAAAGACTATGAAAAAAGGCAAATCACCCGGGGAGGACGGACTCAACCTCGAATTTTACCGGACTTTTTGGGATATTTTAGCACCAGATCTTTTAACTGTTTTTAACGAATTTTCCAGTCGAGACCATATGCCAGACAGTTTCAGAATAGGGATAGTTACTCTATTGCACAAAAAAGGAGACAAAATTGACTTAAAAACGTGGACTGTAAAATTTTCAGCAAGCTTCTAGCAACACGAATGTCTGTTGTCTTGGGAGACTTGGTTGATCCAGACCAAACCTGTGCCATTGTGGGAAGGAAGATCAGCGACAGTCTCATGCTGATCCGTGACACCATTTGTTATGCAAGAGACAGAAACATGCGACTAGCGGTCCTAAACCTAGACTTTGAAAAAGCCTTTGATCGAGTCTCGCACAAATACCTCTTCAGGGTATTGCAAAAATGTGGTTTTCCCCAAAAATACATCAAGTGGGTAGGACTGCTATACCGAGACATCTACAGCAAATTCATGATTAACGGGAATTTATCGGAAGCAATCGAGATCAACTGCGGTGTACGTCAAGGTTGCCCTATGTCTCCCCTTCTCTATGTTCTTTGCATTGAACCTTTGGCACAAATGTTAAGAAAAGATAGATTTGTCGAAGGCATCAATATCCCAGGAAGTGGGGGACACATTACCAAGTGTGTTTTGTACATGGATGATTTTAATATTTTATGTACTGACCGCGCATCTGTTGGAAGAGCCCTTGACTTGACTGACCTGTTTGGGAGGGCGTCTGGGTCAAGGCTAAATAGAGAAAAATCACAAGTGAAGTTTTATGGAATGTGGAAAGAGACAGAAAAGGCAGGACTCCCGCTGACGGTGTTAAAGACAGACTAGAAAATCCTAGGGATAAAATTCAATGCGGATGGAGGAGGCGAGACCAACTGGGATGACGTGACAAGGAAAGTTAAGCAAAAAACTTGTTTTTTGGTCACTAAGAAAACTGACAATAGAGGGGAAGGTCCTAATCATCAAAGCGATCATCCTCCCAATGCTTTTATCAATCAGTTTAATTTTTATGCCTAAAAGAAACGTGCTGTTACAACTGGACCGAGCCATCTTTCGCTTTGTCTGGGGCTCAAAGTGGGAAAGGATAAAAAGAGATACAATGAAAAAGAAAAAGGAAAAAGGGGGGAAAGGAGTGCCTGACCTCCAGCTTTTCCTGGGAAGCAAATATGTCTCTCTCCACTTCCAAAACGCTGTGGGCCCACCCAACAACCCGAAAAGTCAAGCAATGACCCGGTTTTGGATGGGCTCATATTTGCGGAAGCTAAAGCTTGTACCAAACAATCGTTTGATTCCAGTTTCATTTAACTTGCCACCAACACATCTCTTTATTCGGGATTTTTTGAAGAAGTTTGATTTGGAAACACAAGAATGTCACACTTTACAAAACCACAGGGCCCTTATTGCTATTGTGCAAGAGCGAGCAACAGTAAGCCCTGTGCGGGGGCTTGCGTTTGGCGAATCCACAACGGTTTGGAGCAACGTCAATCATCCTGCCCTCCCAAACAGACTACGAGACTTGTCATGGATGGTGGCTCATGAAGTTCTCCCAGTCAGAGCCGTAATGCACCACCGAGGAATGTCAGCGACTTCGACGTGCCCTCGACCTGGCTGTGGCGCCCAGGAGTCGGTGAGGCACCTTTTTTGTGAGTGCAGCGCTGCCCAGGTCTTGTGGACAATGGCCGAACAACTAGGAAAGTTCCCGGACTTGCCAGCAGGAGAGGTCCCTGATGCACAGTACGTGCTTTACGGGGTGAGTCGGTCGAGGAGGCCTCGGAACGACTTTGCCAGGGACTGGCTCACTCTCGCCGCCATCAAGGACGCCATCTGGACCTCCAGAAACCTGCTGGTATGGAGGTGCAGGCAGATCCCCCCGTGGCTGTGCTCCAAATGGCTCCAGATACCATACAATCTGCGAGCGGCGGGCCTAGGACGCAGCCATAAAGAAGACTCGTATGCACCCACCCGGAGGGGGGAGCCGGAGCTACACTGTGGGAGTCCCGGCAGCAACGGCCTGGGTTGTGGAACCCAGAAGGGAGAGGACCCACGCAGAAGGGAGAGGACCCACACAGAGGACTGGAAGAATGCTGCTTGGGAGGGTGGGATGGCAGAGCTATGCCCTTGCACAATAGTATTGCCTTTTACACGCTGGTTAACTACTGTTAAAAGAAAATAACTCTGAAATTGTTTAATTGATGTTGAAAATGTCAGGAAAAAATGTTAAAACGTCATATCGTCACGTCATATTGTCAGATATAAAAAAATTGTGAATATGCTTGATGGCTGTGTTTTGCTGCTGTTGGTGTCGGTGGATTTGTTCAGACCGAGGACAATCGACTTTGGCCTGGACGGATCTATTGACACTAACAAAGATGTTATATAATGAAATTGTGAATATGTTTGATTGCTAATAAGATTTTCGAGAAGGTTTGTTCAAACCTCACTTTGTGTTTGCTGTTAAAAACGTAATATTGGAATATACAATTGTGAATGTGCTTAATTGCTGTTGAGATTGTCATGATTGTTTTCTGTTTTTAGTGTCAATAAATTTGTTCAAACCAAAAAAACCACATCGACTTTGGCCTGGACAGATCTATTGACACTAACAAAGATGTTATATACCAGCTCAGTAGCCTAGATGGTAGTGTGCCCGCTTTGAGACTGGGAGGTCGCTGGTTCGCGCCTCGACCGAGACATACCTAATTGGTATAATGGCGGCGCCCTCTGGCTGCGGCTGCATCGACTCGCTACAACGGGTCAGGTGTATCGACATTTCGTTTTGTGTACATTGTTACAAAGAATGACAATACAAAGGAAATTATTATTATTATTATTATTATCATATAATGAAATTGTGAATATGCTTGATTGCTATTAAGATTTTCGAGAAGGGTTGTTCAAACCTCACATTGTGCTTGCTGTTAAAAAAGTCATATTGAAATATAATATTGTGAATGTGCTTAATTGCTGTTGAGATTGTCATGATTGTTTTTCTGTTATTAGTGTCAATAAATTTGTTCAAACCAAAAAATAACAAATAATAAATGATATTTTGAAATTAATTTGGAAGATTTGTTGTTTTTATGCTGCTCCGGACACATAACTGACTGCCAATCAGCTGCGTAGGTTACGTCTAATGCCAGTGTAGTGCCTAAATCCGACTCCCCTGCAAAATCCTCCCCCCTCGCGTGAACGCGCATTCTGCTGCGCTTCCGACAAAAGCGATCGTATTCTATACAATAAGTTTAATAAACGCGTTATATAGACTACGATCACTTAATTGTTTTAATTAGCTCAATTTATTGTTTTAATAAACTTATTATATAGAATATGGTTGCTTTTGTCGGAAGCGCAGCAGAATGATTAAATTACAGTCACGCGGGGGGGCGGGGGGGATTTGCAGGGGAGTCGGATTTAGGCACTACACCGGAAAATTTCATGCGCGTGCAGACTGGTCAAAATGGCAAAATGCAAAGCGAAACGGAAATATGAAGATGAACACAGGGCATTTTAGAAAGAAGGGGAAGATGCTTATTTTTTGTTGAACGGAATGGCAAATCACTCGGTTTATCATGCAGTACCACGATATCCCATTTCAAGACTTCAAATCTTCAGCGTCATTTTAGCACAGCCCATGCTAATATGAACACTGAATTCCCCAAAGGTACTGAACTACGCAAGCAAAAATTGAGCACATTGAAAAGCCAGGTAAAAAGACAGTCTCAAATGTTTCAGCGATTGATTAAGCATGGAGAAACTGTGACACTTGCCTCCTATAAAGTGGCGTGAAACATTGCCTGTGCTAAAAAAAAAAACATACAGCGAAGGCGAGTTTTTGAAACAGTGTTTTGGGGATTTAATTGAAACTCTGGCTCCAGATCATAAAAAACTCAAAGATTCCACGACAGATCGACAGCTGTCATGACACACAGTTGAAACCAGAATATCAGACATAAACAAAGCGCTTGAATCTGATCTACACGAAGACCTGGACACGTGTGCTTATTCTAGTGTCACATTGGACGAGTCATGCGACATACAGGACACCCCACAGTTGGCAATATTTGTGCGGATGGTTTTTGAGGACTGCGTGGTTAAAGAACAGCTTCTCGAGACTTCCGGTGGCGCAATGAGGTAGACGGCAGCAAGGAAAGTAGCTCTGACAAAAATCACTAAAGAGTAATGTAATACTTACTTGGAAAAAGACAGGAAGGGTACAAATTGTGACTCATATTAAAGAGAAATTCTTCAACAAAACATGGTCAAGAAGGGGAAACTTGTTGAGGAAAAGGGCGCTAAGGAGAAAAAGATCGAGGGAGCAGAAGGAATGTCATCGGTCGACGAGGGACGTGACTCGGCCATCCTCCATGAAATCCGTAAATTACGGCAAGAACACACTGAAGCAGCCAGTGAGAACAAGATTGCTATAGCAAGACTGGAAAAAAGCATCGAAGAGCTTCTGGAGCGCACTGTGTTGCTGGAGCGGAGGGTGGAAAGCATGGAGGAGCTACATGCTAACATGGAAGAGCGAACGTCAAGACTAGAACAATTAACAGTCTCCTTGCTCCAACAAACCGCCAAACTAGCATCAAAGTGTGAGGACTTGGAGTCGAGATCACGACGGAACAACATTAGAATACATGGCATTCCGGAGGGTGCCGAGAGGAACGACACAATCGGCTTCATAACAAACTTTATTAAATCGAACATTCCGACAACAGGATATATGGATTTGCGCATTGAGAGGGCACACCGCTCACTGGTGAACAAGTCTCAAGGTAAAGCACTGCCACGGGCAATTATCGTACGTTTCACCGACTACATAGTGAAAGAATCCGTAATGAAAGAAGCATGGAAGCGGAAGACAACGTACGAAGGCAAGACCGTTTACTTCAACCAAGATTACACCACAGAAATCCAAAAAAAGAGGAAACAAGTAAGGGACGTTATCAAAAAGTTAAAGGAAAAGAACGTAAAGGCACAATCCCCATATCCCGCCCAGCTGAAGATGTTTTTCGACTCAGGAATAAGAACATTCTCTACACTGATGGAGGCAGCAACATTGCTAAAAGAAATGGGGATCGAAGTGGAAGAGGACAACACGGAGACACTGCAAAAGATGTTGTCAAAGAACATTTGGACCACAGTGACCGGAATTGAGAGGAAGACAAAGGAACACCCCCATCATAGAAGGTGACTTACAAGCTCTCATGGAGCAAAACGAAGCCAAATTCGGATTTGGGGTGAAAGAGTAAGGACCGTATCTGCCCTTTCTATTATAAATTCAATAAGTTAGAAGTAAGTAAAATACCAAGTAAAATTGTTATCTTTAAATTAAAACAATATATATATATATATATATATATATATATATATATATATATATATTGGCATAGAGCTACGCTAAAATATTTAGTTAGTTATAACTATGGACGACGGTACAAAAGTTGTTCACGCACTGAGTGCATATTTCCAGGAGGGTAGCCACAACTCTCCGATTGGACTCTTGGAAGACATGGGTTTTTGTTTTTTGGGTGTGTTTTTTTTCTTTTTGGTGGGGAATTATGTTGCTTGTCAATATGTTTGTTAGCAATTTGGTTTGTTTTTTCAATGGAGGTGTTAGTAATTAATGAAGTGTTTTTGTATGCTTCAAAAATCAGTGAGACTCAATACAAATCATGAGCAATCTAAATATTGTTTCATATAATGTACATGGGCTAAACCACCCCATCAAGAGAAAGAAGATATTGAATCAACTCAAGACATTGCAGAGCTCAATAGCCTTATTACAAGAGTCACATTTGACAGAGATTGAACATAAGAAGCTAAAAAGAGAATGGGTGAACCAGGTGTTCTACGCATCCTATGGTAAAAGGAGGGGAGTAGCAATTTTACTTGGAAAAGGGGTGGCGTTTAAAGTCGAAAAAGAAGTGAAGGACAATCTGGGGCGATATATAATGATTATAGGGTCAATGGCCGGTTGGGAAATATCAATAATGAATGTTTATGCACCAATTGAGGAAAAGGGGACATTTTTTCAAGTATTAGCTAAAGTAATAACCAACTGTGCGAAGGTAACGTTACTTATAGGAGGTGACTTTAACACTGTACAGAATTGCAAAGTAGACAAGTATCCTTCAGTACATGGAACAAATACAAAGAGGTAAGGATGTTGAATAACATAACTAAAGAATTGGGATTGATAGATCCATGGAGAGAGAAGAATCCCCAAACTAAAGATTATACTTTCTATTCAAACCCGCATGGCAGCTATTCGAGAATTGATTACTTTTACATTTCAAGACAACATATGCATACAGTAGTAGAGTGTGGTATAGAGAATATTACTATAAGTGACCATTCTCCAATTACTTTGAAACTAAGTTTAGACAATGAACCCCATTTTAGGTATTGGAGGATGAATGTATCTCTCCTCTCAGATAAAAACGTAGTACAGGAAATAAAACGGTGTATAAAAGAATATTTCCAAATCAATGACAACAATGAGGTTTCTCCATCAATATTATGGGAAGGAGGGAAAGCTGTAATAAGGGGGAAATTCATTGAAATATCGTCCCGACTGAAACGAATACGCTTAAAGAATCAGAAGGAATTGGAGGATAAGATTAAGGAACTAGAAGAAGAACATAAAAAAAACACCAAATGAATCCAGATTACAGGTATTAAAAACAACCAGAAGCAAATTAGATGAACTTTTGACAAATAAAGCAGAAGGGGCTCTGCGCTTTGTGAACCAGAGATACTATGAAATGGGCAATAGAGCCAGTCGACTGCTAGCCTTCCAACTTAAAAAGGCCCAAACAGATAGAATTATATCACAAATAAAACATCCTATCTCTAAACAATGTTTAGTAAAACCCAAAGGTATAGCAGAAGCATTTGCAGATTATTATAAAGAATTATACAAGGACTCAGAAAATGACTTAGATAACTACACGGCACAAAACTTTTTAGGAAAACTACATTTACCAACACTAACAGGGGGGGATACATTAGAAATTATTCGCCCCATTACAAAACAGGAAATACAAGATACAATAAATAACTTAAAAATAAATAAATCACCAGGAACGGATGGATTCCCGGGGGTGTTCTACAAAAGCTTTAAGGAAGAATTAACACCAGTACTGCATAAAGTATTTAACTATGCTCTAACAAAAGGAGATCCCCCCAAATCATGGTCGGAAGCCATCATAACAGTCTTGCACAAAGAAGGAAAAGACCCAATATTGTGTGAAAGCTATGGACCAGTTAGTTTACTTTGTAATGACCTAAAAATTCTTACAAGCATACTGGCAAAAAGAATGCAGAAATTTATAGCGAAATTAATTAGAAATGATCAAACAGGGTTTATTCCGGGCAGGGTGCAAACAATATTAGGAGGATACTAAACATAATTACGAGCACAAAATCTAAGACCCAACCCTCGATGTTACTGAGCTTGGATGCACAAAAAGCTTTCGATGGGGTGAAATGGAGCTTCTTACATCAATCACTTATAGCTTTTGGCTTCCCTCAAATATTTGTTGAATGGGTGAAAATAATCTATAAAAATCCTAAATCTCGTTTTAGAGTAAATGGTCACTGTTCAGATTTCTTTGATATCAAAAGAGGAGTCCGGCAAGGGGATTGTTTAAGCCCACTCTTGTTTGCAATAAGCATAGAACCACTCGCAGAATCAATTAGACAAAATGAGCAAATAAGGGGGATATTTGATGAAGGAGGAACAGAACATAAAATATCATTGTTTGCAGACGACCTGTTGGTAATGCTGAAGGAACCTTCGTTATCAATACCACCACTGTTGGAGAGCCTTAAAATATATGGAGAAGTAGCTGGGTATTCAAATAATGAGAGCAAATCAATAGCAATGATGATATCAGGAAAATGTCCAACATAGGTGATTGAAAGATTTGATTTTAAATGGACAAATAAAGGGTTTAAATATTTGGGGGTGACCATTACACCACATTCCACACAGCTGTTTGATGCAAATTATGGAATGTTGATAAAAGAAATAAGGAAAGATTTGGAAAAATGGGAAATTTTGCCCTTAAGTCTTATCGGAAGGATAGAAACAATTAGAATGAACATATTACCAAGACTATTATTTCTGTTTCAATCCCTTCCAATTCTGATCCCGGCATCCACATTTAAAATGTTAAATAAATTGATAACAAAATTCCTTTGGCAAAACAAGAAACCTAGAATAAAATACAAAACCCTGTTAGCTCCTAAAGAAAAAGGGGGCCTAGACCTACCCAATATTAAATATTACTATTGGGCAGCTCAGATTAAAGCACTCATCTTGTGGATTACTACAGACAAAGATACGATATGGGTGGACATGGAGCAGCGATCTTGTCCAAATATGCCTGTGGAATCGTTACCATACATATCAGTCACGAGGTGGAAGAAATTAAAAATCCAGAATGAATGGATTAAGGGAACTATTAAAACTTGGTCAACTATACAAAAAAATTTAAAAATATCAAGATCTGTGAATAGGGCTACCAAAATAGCGAAAAACCCAGACTTTAAACCTGGGGTTATGGAGGTAGGGTTTCAAAAATGGGCCCAAAAAGGACTGATGTTGATTACCCAAGTATTGGAAGCACAGGCAATGAAATCATTCGAACAACTCCAACAAGAATTTGACCTACCCAGAAATGATTTTTACAAATATTTGCAACTAAGGCATTACCTCCAGAAACACGAGGAATGGGGGAAAATATGTAAGGAGCCAACTAAGGTAGAGGAATTATTAATATCATATACAAAAGGACAATCAATAAAGGGGGTTATATCAAAACTATATAAAGCCCTGAGAATGGATCTCAGTAATGAGGACATGGCAGTTAAGGAAAAATGGGAACAAGAAACTAGTGTAGCGATAAAAGACAACGAATGGGAAAAAACATTGAAAGAGGGACACAAAATAACCAACAGCCCGACATGGAGGGAGTTTGAATGGAAAGTAAAAATGCGATTCTTCTATACACCCTCTATCACTTCAAAATATAAAAATACCTCAAATCTATGTTGGCGTAACTGTGGGGGGGTCGGAGACTTTACGCATATTTTCTGGAATTGCCCTGTAATATTAATTTTTTGGAGAAGTATCCAGAGAGAAATAAAATTAATTACTGGCTGGGAGTTGCGGTTGGACCCAAAGGCTTACGTAATAGGAATTTTGCCAGAAGAATTACTATCTGGTCAACAGAAATATATACTAAGGGTAATGCTTCTGGTAGCAAAGAAAATGATCACAGTGTCCTGGCTGAAACCACAACCTCCTGACATAAAACAATGGAGAGACAAATTAAAGCAAATGTACATTATGGAAAAAATCACTGCAAGACTTCAACTGAAACTTGACCAATTCGAGAAAAGATGGAAGCCTATTACACAAATTTTACTTGATGTCTAAACACCTCCCCCTATTTTTTATGTTTTGTTCTTTTGTTTTTTGGGGTGTATATTTTTATTTATTATTTTTTTATATATTTCTTTTTGTATGAATGTATTGTATGAACATTTATTCTTCTTTTCTATTAATAGTATTTTTTCTTCTTTGTTGTTCCTTCTGTTATTTATGAGTGTGTCAAGTGTATATATTCTGTGTTGATGTAAGATGGTGTAATCAAACCTCTGTCAAAATTGGTGTGAGAAATAAAAAGTAAAAAAAAAAAAGAACAGCTTCTCAATTTTGTGCCCTTAAAAGACAGAACACGCGGCATTGACGTCAAAGAAGCAATGACTAAAGTATTCAAAAAAGCGAACTTGTCTTTAGAAAAACTCACTGCAATAGCCACGACGGAGCGCCATCGATAATTTGTTCTGTGAACTGGGTCTTATGGGCCCATGCAAGAGCGATGACACATTACCCGAATTTTGGAATTTCCTTTGCATCATTCACCGGGAGCAACTTGTGTCCAAAACACTGAATTTAGACCATGTCGTGAAACCTGTGGTGGAGATTGTGAACTACATCCGTACGCACGCTCTTGATCACCGGCAGTTCAAAAATCTCCTTGCTGAACCTCCGACACGTCTTCCTCTGAGGAAGCAGAGCCGGGGGACTGTGAGGTGGGCTCTCATATCTCTGGGGTTCAAGTCATTGAGGTGGTCAAAAAGCGGGTTACTGAGAACGGCCCGGATTTCATTAAGGCTCTGGATGTTGTGCAACATTGCGTGGACGGCGGAGACAGGGCCTCTGGATTGGCAGACTGGGGTCGTGGTTCCCCTTTTGAAGAAGGGGGACCGGAGAGTGTGTTCCAACTACAGGGGCATCACACTTCTCAGCTTACCTTTGAAAGGTATATAATAATAATAATAATAATAATAATTTCCTTTGTATTGTCATTCTTTGTAACAATGTACACAAAACGAAATGTCGATACACCTGACCCGTTGTAGCGAGTCGATGCAGCCGCAGCCAGAGGGCGCCGCCATTATACCAATTAGGTATGTCTCGGCCGAGGCGCGAACCAGCGACCTCCCAGTCTCAAAGCGGGCACACTACCATCTAGGCTACTGAGCATTTTGGGGTACTGGAGAGGAGGGTCTATCAGGAACTAGAATTTCCGATTCAAGAGGAGCAGTGTGGTTTCCGTCCCGGCCGTGGAACACTGGACCAGCTCTACACCCTCTGCAGGGTCCTTGAGGGTGCATGGGAGTTTGCCTATCCACATGTGTCTTGTGGACTTGAAGAAGGCATTCGACCCTGTTCCTCAGGAAGCCCTGTAGGGGGTGCTTCGGGATTATGGGGTACCGCACAGTCTTATCCGGGCTGTGCGGTCCCAGTATGCCCGGTGCCAGAGTCTGGTCCGCATTGTCGGCAGTGAGTTGGATTTGTTTCCAGTGAGAGTTGGACTCTGCCAGGCTGCCCTTTGTCACCGATTCTGTTCATAACTTTTATAGACAGAATTTCTAGGTGCAGCCTTAGTGGGGAAGGAGTCCAGTTTGTGGGCCTCAGCATTCCATCACTGCTTTTTGCAGATAATGTGGTGCTGTTGGCTTCCTCAGGCCGTGATCTTAAGCTCCCCACTGGAGCGATTCGTAGCCGAGTGTAAAACGGCCAGGATGAGGATCAGCACCCCTAAGTCAGATACTATGGTCCTAAAAGGTAAAAGGGTGGCATGCTCCCTCCGGGTTGGGGATAGGATCTTGCCCCAAGTGGGGGAGTTCAAGTATCTTGGGGTCTTGTTCACGAGTGAGGGTAAGATGGAACGAGAGATCAACAGACGGTTCGGTGCAGCGTCTGCCGTAATGCGGACCATGTACCGATCCGTCGTGGTGACGGGGAGCTAAGCCGAAAGGGAAAGATCTCGATCTACCGCTCGATCTACGTTCCTACCCTCACCTATTGTCATGAACTGTGGGTTATGACTGAAAGAACACGATCCCAGATACAAGTGGCTGAAATGAGTTTCCTCCACAGGGTGGCAAGGCTCTCACTTAGAGATAATGTGAGAAGCTCAGTTATCTGGGAGAGTCTCTATGTAGAGCCACTGCTCCTCCGCATTGAGAGGAGCCAGTTAACGTGGCTAGAATGCCTCCTGGACGCCTCCCTCGGGAGGTGTTTCGGGGAAGTCCCACCGGCAGGAGGCCCCAGAGGCGATCCAGGACACGCTGGAGAGACTATGTCTCTAGGCTGGCCTGGGAACGCCTCGGGATTCTGTCGGATGAGCTGGAGGAAGTGGCTGAGGATAGGTACTTCTGGGCTTCCCTGTCAAGCTCCTGCCCCCGCAACACTACCTCGGATAACCGTAAGGTAATGGATAGATGAAAGGATGAGTGCTACATTAAAGGAGAAATTAAATGCAGACAAAAATAAAAGTGCTTTTACTTGCTACACACGATGATAAACATGCAGTGGTAAATAAGCCGGTATGTACAATCTGCGCCACGATCCAGACATTGCAGTACTGAACGCGCCGCATCTTTCTCTCTGTCTCTCTAGCATCAGTGATTGAAATTATGACCAAATTTGTCTATTGGTGCATTATGTATAGAAAGCAAAGCTATAAATAAAATCATGTTCTGCAAAACTTATTCTAACTCAATGTACCTATAATTTGATTACGTCTTTTTTTCTGTAACTGTAACGAAATTCAATTACCTTTTTTTGTATCCTGACTACATCACACCCTTACATGTGTTCCCTCACTCCCTAAGCTTGCCGCTTATGTGCCAGCAATGGTGCATAGTGCTAAACTAGGCAAGTAACTTCTGAACTTGGGTGATGCGTTTATGATATTATTGAGGAAATGGGACTAAGTAGGTTCTTTTTTTGAATGCAACCCCCCTGATAAATGAGGGATAAGTGTATTCACAAACACCGCGATTACAGGGTTGCTATTTGTCACTACTCATATTAACGAGTGTCTAAAAAAAAAACGAATTCTGATCTTATTCGGACGATTACTTTCTGACGGGCAAGTTTAGCGTTTGTTTAAATTTGTCCCAAAATATATTTTTTGCAACTGGACAGTGCACGATTACCCAAGCAATGTGAGTGTACAAGACATTTACACATGCATGCGTATCTAAATATGCGTGCACACAAACAAACAAATATGCACACTTAAAATGAGTGTACCTTATGGGTTTGAAACATCCCTCCGACTACCTTGCCACGGCCAAAAACATCTAGCCCAACATAGACATTAGACTGGCGCCCGTTTATGGGACTGTAGTTATTCATCCACTCCAGGTTTTCTGCTGTCCAGTTGTAGTTGGTGAAGAAACCATCGCATGATTCAAAAAAAATTCTGAAATGGAAACACAACAATATAATGTTCAACTGATAGTTTGGTATTAATTTGATGCTGAATATTTCACAAAGAAAAGCATGAAATAAAATGTGCTTTGCTTTGGTTAGCTAATGTGACGATGTACTCACTCTTTTTAGACAACTTACCCCTCATCAGAAGTGCATGCATTGACTGCAGTATGTTTACTGCTCACCTTGCACAATGTTGACTATCTTTTTTTGCACTATGATGACTATTTTTGCACCAAATGCTTATGTTGACTGTTTCTTGCACTATGATGACTATTTTTGCACCAAATGCATATTGCACAAACCCTTACGATACCAAACTGTATGTAAAATCCTACATGCCGACATTTATTTTGTAAATTTGGTGTAAACTATAACATTATCCTCCTTGTTTTATAACCTTATCTTCACTGTTCCTTTATCTTCTTTTACCTCACTGTGAATGTGTGAAACTGGAGTGTCATGCCCAATTTCGTTGTCACAATACGTTAACCCATTTTGTAACAATGACCATAAAGGTATATTCTATTCTATTCTATTCTATTCTATTCATTCATACTGCATTCGGAACAGATGAACATGACAAGACAACCATTCACACACATTATCTTGTCACCACAGCTAACAATGGCAGCGCACAAGTGTCAATCTTTAATAAATTGGCATTCAAGCTTAAATACACATACAGAAAGGAAACAAAAACAAAAAAACATTCTATAAACAAACATTAAAAACATTCTATAAACAAACATTGTGTACTCACTGAAGCTCAGAGGCCTGTCGAAAGAAAAAAAAAACAGCTGATATGCATCCTGAGTCATGCACCTGATCTTGGTCAAGCTCTCTGATACCAAGCATGCATATCAGAGAGGTAGAGAAGACACGACCAAAATGTGCTACCCCAAGCTACGTTAGAAAAATCAAAATAATACTATAAGTGCTTGAAATCTTTTTACCATCTTTTCCGAACTATAAGTCACTCTGGGGTATATGTCGCACCGATCGAAAAATGCAAAATTAAAAAGGTGTAGGTCACACTCGGGAGTATAAGTCGCATTTTCTGGGGGGAATTTCATTTGACAGAATCCAACACAAATACATACATGTCATCTTAAAAGGCAATTAAAAAAAATGAAATGGAGAACACGGTACACTAACCTTACACGTACAGTATGTGCATATCTTAGACACGCTCGTCAGTAACGACGTAACGTATTAGGAGTTATTCAGATAACTAGCATTAAGAATATGCTTACCAAACTATCATCTTCACTCAAAATCACTGAATCCAATGAAATATTCATCCTCTGTGTCACTTTTACCGATAAACAACTCCTTCAAGTTGGGAGGAAGAAAATACGGCGCTTTGCTTCCTCTGTTTGCTGGTTGAAATTATCAACACAGGCCTAGATCGTCCTCTTGCTGCTTAGTGTGAAAATAACATGTGAGGTTATATACACTGCCGGTGATAAAATGTAAAATTCAATGATATAATAATGTGGAAAAATTGGCCTTGAAAATGCAGAAAAGTGCTTAAATTTGGCCATGAAAAAAAATTACGAACCCTGATGTGAAGTGATATACACACTAACAATGTGTTAATAATTTCACATATACTGTGAGTCTCACTGGAGTATAAACTGCACCCACGGCCAAATTATGAAAAGAACTGCGAATCATTGTAGGAGAAAATGTAGGTTCGATAATCTTTTAAGTCTTCTTACGTGATTTAATAAAGTACACCGGGGCTTGCCATGAGGGGGAGCCTTTATTTCGTCATCCCAAAGAAACTCAGAGAACTCCAGACATAACAACGCTTTTATAGCTTCAGTTTGAGTACAACCCAAAAGGCGGCCCCAGTCCTCAGCAACAACAAGGAAGACGCTATCGTACCCTTATTAGGACATGTTGTTCGCCTCAGTTTGCTCAGAGAGTCCTTGAAGAGGGGCCTTGCAGGTCTCATGCCCTTTTAGGGAAACTCAACTGTCTTGCCAAGGATCTTCTCGAATGATGTCAACATTCCCTCACTACTGTAAGCAATGTAAGCAAGTCTTTCTACATTTCTAAATGTATGCAACTCTATTCTACAACTGCAAGTCTATTTTCCACAAAATCATCATCCAGAAAAATACGGTAATTATCAGGTGTCTTTTGCACTGGACCGATAACTGTGATGTCATATTTGGCTGTTATAAGTCCGATAAAAAGTAAAAGTAAACCCAGATCCTTTTAGTTGAAGGTTTGAGTAAAAGTGAAATCCTTACCTATTGGACTGGTTTAATTCATTTTGCCATCTTAGCTCTCCGTTCTCAATGACGCTGTCATACCAAAGGACCATGCTGCCTGGGATTTGTCTATGCATTTGATTTGTGAGATAGCGCAGAAACAACGGTGTTTTCTCCACAGCAACATCCTGCAGGTAAATGACACAAAGTACACCCAATTCCAGCCAAGACATTAGTGAAGATAAAAACTTGATAAAAGATGAAAATAGTATATACAGTGGGAACTCGCTACTTCGCGGTTCGACGTTCGCGGCTTCAGAGCTTTGCGGTCTGTAATGGTTTAAAAAAAAAAAAAAAAAAAAAAAAAATTGAAGGGGCTATTTCGCAGACTTTAACTTTTTGCGAGTTTTTTCGGCGGAACGTCAGCGGACGCGGGATAAGGCGGCCGGCTGGATGGGACGGGACGGGTGGGGGGGGCGCGGCGGGGGTCACTCCCGGGCCACGCGACGGAGCGAGTTCGGCAGACGCAGCGTCGCACGGCGCGACGCGAGAAAAGGCGGCGGGCGTGATCGTCCGACGACCCGAGTAGCGCGGCGCGACGACAGGCGGCCGTCCGCGCGCGGCGGGTGAAAGGCGGCGGACGGGCGCGGGACCCCTGTAACTGGGGAATCCCCCTAGGCCGACGACCCTAGCACGGCGCGCCGTTCTCGTTTCCCGGCGCGCGGTTTCGGTGTGGCTTCCGCTTCACCACCCCCCCCTAACCCCACAGGTCCCCACAGGTCCCCCCAGCTACCCCTCTCCCCCGCGGCCGCCCGTCCGTCGCTC
Organism: Urocampus carinirostris; assembly: GCF_059441175.1. Taxonomy (NCBI): domain Eukaryota; kingdom Metazoa; phylum Chordata; class Actinopteri; order Syngnathiformes; family Syngnathidae; genus Urocampus; species Urocampus carinirostris. The sequence continues at coordinate 1,896,589 of NC_142349.1, read as the reverse complement.
GGAACCATCGAGGGCCGTGTAACGTGCGCGTGGGCCGCTAACAGCGGCCTCCGCACCAAGCGCCCGACCCGCTCGGCTTGTCGCGGTGTCGTGCGTATCGTGCCCGAAAGTACCCGCGCCGCGGGTTAGGGGCTCGCTCACGGGAGCGACCGAACGGCACCCACGGTGCGGCGCAAATAAAAACCCTGTCGTGAATTTGTCTCCGAGCGTCCCGGGCGGACGTAAAATCGCCCAGCTGTACGACTCTTAGCGGTGGATGTTTTTGAAGGGTCTTTGCTACTTCGCAGATTTTCACTTTTTGCGGGTGGTTTTGTTCCCCATTAACCGGGTCTAAAAAATAATAATTAAAAAAAAAATTTTTTAATTATATATTTTTTTTCTTTTTGAAGGGTCGTCGCTACTTCGCAGATTTTCACTTTTTGCGGGTGGTTTTGGTCCCCATTAACCGGGTCTAAAAAAGATTAATTAAAAAAAATATAATAATAATAAATACATTTTTGGGGGGGGGAAGGTGTGCCGCTACTTCGCGGATTTTCACTTATCACGGGTGGTTTTGGTCCCCATTAACGGCGATAACCGAGGTCTTACTGTAATCAACTAAAACTTATAATTAAAATATATTACAAATTTATATATTTTCAGTGTTATACTGTTTAACTGTTATCTAACGTCACAAGGACAGGCAACATCTGACTGGTGGCCTACTATTTCATGGTATATGAAAAAAAGGGTCAGGGGACCAAAGGCTCTTTTCATGAGTACATGTGACTCAGAGATAAAATAAAATATGTGCATTTAGTCATTATATTGTTATACACGGAGCAGATAGTCGCATATCCGAAGCAGAGTCAGGACTGAGTGTCTCAAGGGTTCGGTCTAGTGTATGATGGGCAAAGTGTCTACTACAGTATACAGTCAAGGTGTTACACCAACAGACACCGTTCTGGCTGAAAATTGCTCCATAATCCTTTGTATGGAAGAGTCATTAAACAATCTATGTTCATTGTTGAGACACTTTTTGATGAAAAGCCACAGAATGAGTGTTTTTTTTTAAACTATAATTTATGTTAAATGCCGTCAATTTTCGTATTCATTGTCCGTTAACTTACTGGCTATGTTAAAATCCATTTGGATTCTGGTGTTTCCTCTACTAATTTTATGACTCACTAAACGTGGAACTAGTCCAGTGGGTTTTCTTTCTTTTGCCTAATGGCATAGGTGCTACAAATCTCAAATGTATATGGTGAGTGAACCCAATTTGATCATTTCTTAATAGACAGAGAAATTACTGTTCGTAATGATGAGTTGAATTGAATGATAGAGAAGTTATTAGGGGTGTCTGATAAGTCTTTTGCTTTAACCCTTCATCCATCTTTATTTTTGGGCAATTTGTTGATTTCATTTTGTTATGTTTGTTGCAAAGTGCCTGAAAAAAATAATTTAAAAAAACAGTTGTGTTAAAGTTTCAATTCATAAAATCGTAAATTCTGGGAGAGTCTGATTTCATTTTAACAGAGCTGGTACAACTTAAAGCATTTTAAAGAAAATGCATTTTGTTGGAAAAATAAAACACGTGAGCAGTTTTGTCTGCCAAAATGTGTGAAATGTGACAAAGGCAATACTCACGCTTAGTGTATTCTCTATATTTATAAGCCAGCCATCAAAGCCATGATAAGAGCTAATTTGAACAAGCTTATCAGCTACTTCGCAATACATTTCTCCTTGAAGGAAAGCCTCACATATTGCAGCTCCATCAGTCCACTCTGTGATGAAGGTCCCTAAAGAGGATGTCAAGTATTACTTGTTTTTAATAAAAAACAATTAAAAGTCAACAATCAAAACCAAATGCTCTTTTCATTTCTGAATTGTCATAATCACAACAAGGAATGAACATGGGTTCCAGCTTACCCAGAACAAGAACTCCATGTTTATGTGCCGCATTGGTCCAGACTGTAGGAGGAATGCTCACAAAGTTGTGTGAGAAATAGTTAAAAATATCGATGTACTGCCAGTGGTAGAAGGCATACGGTGATTCAACAGCTGTACCTTGTACAAACCTTTAACATAGGAAAACAAAGTGTGGCCTTGGTAAACATGATTACTGCAGTTAAAGTACGACAATTTCCAGAAATTAAAAGTTACAAATCATACAGACTTAAAAATGCTCTTCACAAATAAATGGATTATGTAGTAAAATGTCAGCGATTAGAGCAAAGGATACTGTCCTGTGAAAGGATACTGTTGGGTGTGAGATGAAAATAAGACATCAAGTAGAACACTACTACTGTTATTTTAAATGGATTCATATGACTTCCTGCATTGTAAAGCATCTTCCTTTCTTTAAAAAAAAAACGATGCAAAACACAAACAAGAAGCTAAAAGAAAAAAAAAGTCATATTCTTGTGGTCACGTGCGACCTGTTTAAGTTTTATATAGCTGTCTGAATGGCCCAAATCCTAATATTTTAGTTGCCTGACTGAAACCACATCACCGTTTTGATATTTTCTTTAATGTGGTCACGCAATGTTGCCTCAAATGTAAATATGCAAATTATTTAAAAAGACAATTGATAACTATTACTAAATCTTTTTAGTTCAAACAGATATTAAATTGTATTGAAATGATTCAAATTTACAAGACTTTCAAAATTTAGATTAAAGACATTTTAATACTTATTAAGGCCTTATTTTGAGAATATTGAATTCAATGCCTTTTAAAACTTTTCAAGGTTCTGCGGGAAGCCTAACTTCTGTACATATAATGTTTAAATTGACGTCACAGATTAATCAAGTTTGTCGGTGCTTATAAGTCATTTGTCTGGTGTGTGAAATGTTTGGTTGGGTGTGTTAACACTTTTTGAATAATGCTGTTATCAGAGGTTTGAAAAACCCACCATAACATACATACTGACTTACCGGTCATCTAGGTATCCACCCATCATATCATGAGACATTAAGGTTCGACGTGAGCAACTGGACAGTGCAGGTTCTCGTTCTGCCAATGGAACTACTGCCACATTGAAAGGGTTTGCCCTATTTTGTCTCCATGACATAAGCTCCTCCAAAGTCTGAAGACTACAACTAATGGGTTCGGTTGTGTCAGCATCATAATGTTTGACTGATCGAGAAAAAAGACATAGAAAGAAGGTGTAAAAGATATAGGATATTTAAAGATTGTGAAAGTTGCAACAGTTTCTGTTTAGTAGATGATGCAAATCCCCAAACCTGGTAGAGGTGAAGGCAAATAATTGACGACTTCATGAACATCATGCAAGACATCAGGGTGATGCAAACAACCCTCCATCTGCAAAGGAAACAAAACAAGCAACTATCCATGGCAAGATCTATAAGCATTATTTTATTTAGGACAAAACTAAGCACAATGAAGTGGAACCACTGAATCTGACAATCACAGTTGTCACACGATTGTCGGTGAAACATGTTTCGCAATATTTGCAAGCAAACTGAGATTCCCTAACATTTCTTCCATGTTTAACGAAACGTGTAGTGGTGTGCCGTTTTATTCTTGATGTGATGGTGCAGACACCCTTAAAACCGCTCCACTCATTTCAATAACATTTCATGCAGACAGGGAGTCAGCAGCATAGATAAATATATTGGAAAGCAGAGCATTTAAATTTACTAATTTATAGCTAACTGCATTTATGTATTTATTTCCACTTTTATTCTTACATGTTTAAACTTTGAATTTCATTCTTATTTTACAGAATTTATTTTAAATGCATATACAATTTTATACATCTTTGTTTTTAATCAGATAATTTTGTATTTAATTTCAGAAAAAAAAATAATTCAAATCTGTTTTTACTTGTGCTATTTTTAACCCTTAAACGTTCCAAAGGCCCACCGGCGGGCCGGCGGACTGTTGAGAAGCAAATACGTGTCTGTACGATGTCACCAGAAACTAAAAATACATCATGCCAAATCATTGCGAAATTCAAACTCTTGGGATTCAAGATATGCTGACCAATTAAAATATACTCATCAAAAGAACATTACGATCATGTTGACAGATAAAAAAAAAAAAAAAATCTGCCTAAATGAATTTTTGCATCGTTGGACGTTCTTTGTAGTAATAAGTCTGTCGCCCCATAATTCTCTTGTACAAGTAAACAGACTCGTAAAATAATTTTCAATATGGCCATTTGCCTCTGAATTAAGCCACTCTTGACCAATTGCAGGCTTTTTTTCACGGCCCACAGACTGCATTAGCCTAAGTAGGCGTTTATTGATGAAACAAACATTGCCTTTATTTTGCTTCAAACATCTTTGACCGATAATGGCAGTTTCAAATGAGAATTAACACATTGATTAGCCAATGATATTCTCAATATAATTTTGGGTTAAATATATAGACATTTGTGGTGTGTAGTCAAATCAGACTTGAAAATAAACGTGCCTAATGCAACTCGAGATCCATTTTTACTCACGGTTATCATGCGCACGAGTGCACAATCAGTGATTAACTTCTGGGAAGAGATGTCAAACATTTCCAACTCTATCACAAATTCATGGTTAAAGAGGTTTTAGAACTGTGAACTTGTCTCTAAATGGCCACTTTTGGAAATGTAAACGTACCCTTAGAAAAATATGTTATATGCAATGTTTGGTTTTTAAGATTATGATCAAATTTGACTAAGGACCAGGAAAGGCTTGATGCTATTGCTCCAACTATTTGACAGACAAGATGTCCATGCTACACTCTACTGTAGGCATGCGATTGCAAGAGAGAAAAATCAGGCGAGGATATGAACCTATTTCTATGTGTTCCAACTTTGATTACTAAATGGTAAAATGTTAAATGGTCTGCATTTATATAGCGCTTTTCAAGTCAACGAAGACCTCCCAAAGCGCTTTACAATGTGCTTCACACTTACACATTCACACACACACTCACACACCAATAGCGGCCATGCAGCCATGCAAGGCGCCGACCTGCTTCTTGGGGGCATTAGGGATTTAGTGCCTTGCCCAAGTACACTTCGACATATAACGAGGAGCCGGGATTCGAACCTGCGATCTCTTGATCCCAAGACTAATTACTTAATGTTAGTACCACTTGAAGTGAATAGTTCAGTTTGGGACAAAACTTTAGTGTTACCTTCCAAAAGAGACCAAACCCGTCCATATCCTCCAAACAGTTCGAGAACAGCATTCAATGAACTTTGGGTACGTTTTGGATTGGGATTTTAGGCAATTTTCAGAGGACAGTAATGAGTTGATTAATCGTGGCTGTTTGGTCTTCCAGAGCACAGCGGAATAGGTTAGAGAAATTTTGAAGCCATACTTTTTGAATCGTGTTTTGAAGAAGTACAGTAAACACAAAAACGAGACGGTGTTTATAAATTCAATCTATCTGGTGCAGGGGCAACTCTCACATGGATCTATTTCGATATTGTGTTTACTTCAAGCTAGGATGTTATTATCATCGCCCCGCCTTGACAGCCTAGAGTCGGGCCGGGCAGACCTGGGCACTCCGGTCCTGGAGGGCAGTATGTTCTGCATGATTTTTGAGGTTTCTCTGATCCAATACAGGTGATTCCAATCACCAGTATCGTTAACGAGCACTTGCTAGCTTGCTAACGAGGCTATAATTTGTATCACCTGAGTTAAAGAAGAGCAAACTTCAAAATCTGGCAGGACGTATGGCCCTCCAGGACCGGAGTGCCCAGGCCCTAGACGCAATCGTTGAAGTCACTACTTCACAGTTTTTGGGGGGAAGGAGCCAAAATGTAAAAAAAAAAAAAAGCGTGTTCTCTATATGTTGCATTTTAGGTGTTTTATTATTTTATTTCTTACACTTGTGAACTAGTAAACGTCACTCACGACCTAGATATTCCCCCCCAAAACAAACCAAAAACAAACAAACATTGTACTTACGGTTTGCGAGATCTGCATGGGTTGCTCTAAGTATGGAAGCCCAAAAGGGCTATAATTAATTTAAAATGAATAATCGTAGCGATGTATATTATCAGTTCAATGTCGCTTAATAGTCATTGAATATTATAAAAAACATTTAATATTATATCTTCAAACTGCATTGTTTAAATGTTGTCATAATATTAAAAACATGAATTAATCACAATCCACTGGATATAAAGACTTATTTAATTTCCATATTCGTATCTGTAAACGTCCATCCATCGCTCCATTATATGCACTGCTTATCCTCAGTAGGGTCGCGGGGTATCTGAAAACGTGTTTTTTTCAAAAACAATTTTCCTGTTCATAATAGCGTTTTGCGCATTGCTTATGGAGGCAAAGTAACCCCTGATTTCTTTATACTGAGGTGAGTAGCAGTATCGATTAATGCAGAGGTCCATGGCCAGTTGAGGTGCCCATGGACCTGTTCTGAAAATAGCTCACCAGTGCTGTATTGTGTGTTTTTTTTTTTTTTTGGGGGGGGGGGATTGCTTTTTATTTGTTGACTGGGTGTAGCGACCCTCGTTCATGCACGACACAAGGTTTCACAATCTCTGGTTTATTGCCTGTATTCAGTAAATAAAACAATACAAAAGTCAGGGGTCTCTGTTCTCGACTGCAATTATCTTCAACGCTTACAAAAATCACTTAAGCTACGGCAAGCGCTGAAGCCCATAAAGTACCAAACGAAAAAAACAGTCGCAGACGCCCATGACTTAACAACTGAATGAGGTACCGGAATATTACCAGTAATACAACAAAAACACAGATTTTGTGAGAATTCAAAAAAACATTCAAAACAATCAAATTTCAACTCTGTTACACCCACCCCCACCGAATTCTGGACAAAATCTCACACTTGGTTATAAAATCAAAATCAATATATAACAGTAGTCATTGGGTCACACATATTAGAACCGACTTGAGAAGTATCCTTTAAGGATGCAGTGGCCAGAGAAAATTCTCTGAACCAGCCACCGGCTATAGAATGCCTTACACATTCCACATTCACCCAAGACATATACAAGACATAAATGAGCACAAAACATTCTCTCCAAAACCAAGTTATTTCAGAAGAATTTTAAAGGGAAAAAATGTCATGCCCCAAGAGCTCGAACTACTGTGTTACGCATAGTCTAAACATTACACTGTAGGTGTCTGGTGACATCTTGTCTAGCCATAGTGTGAAGAAGCCTGTTGACTGGTCGTATAACACGACCCAGGCGTGTAGTGCGGTGTGGTGCAGACTCTGGTTGATCAGTGTGGCTAACGTTACCTCCAGAGACAGCAGCCACTACAGATTGAACATAATCATGCTCACTAAGAGTCGAATTGTCATCCCTAACAGCAGTGTCGTGAGTATGAGTGGTCAAGGAATGACCAGAGTGATCAGAACTTTCAGAGTTCAGCCCATGCACCCACTCTCTGGTTCTCTCCCCAGATGCAGGTGTGAGATCTGTGTAGTTGTCAAGGCCTGAGATGCTTACAAGACTCTGCGCATCATCTGCCGCACATCCAGACCGGTTTAGCTGAGCAGGCACTCGAGCATGAGACTCTTCGGAGACAGTGGGACTGGTCATTGAAGAACAAACAGAGGCAGATGATTGTGCAGAGGACAAAGACAAATCAGACTGGGGAGAGGGCTGGTCTTGAACTGGGAGAAAGTTAACCAACATCAGCAGGTTACGGTGAACAACCTTCTCATTCCCTGTGATGGGGTCTTGAATTCTGAATGTGTGTGTTTGAGGGTTCATCTCAATAACAGTGTAGATGATAGACTCCCACCTATCAGCCAATTTTCGCTTGCCCCTCTCATTTTTGTTCGCCACAAGGACTCTATCTCCAACTTCAATTGACGGCCCTTTTGCTGCCCTGTTATAGAGTCGAGTCTGTCTGCCCTGTTCCTTTTTTGCATGTTCCTGAGCAATTGACATAGCCTCCTTCAGGTCTTCAGACAGTTTTGCAACATATCTGCCGTAGGTGGTAATGTCAGGGTCAGACAAAATGTTCCCAAACAGAGTGTCAACTGGGAGGCGAGGAACTCTCCCAAACATCAAGTAAAATGGTGCATATCCAGTAGTTTCATGAGCAGTGCAATTGTACATGAATGTGAGTGTTTGTAAACGTCTTGGCCAGTCCTGCTTTGATTCAGGGGGCAGAGCTCTGATCATATTGCCCAAAGTACGATTAAAACGCTCAACACTTCCATTTCCCATCGGATGGTACGGGGTAGTATGTGACTTACGCACCCCAGATAATTGTAAAAGTTCTGCGACCAAATTGCTCTCAAAGCTTGGGCCTTGATCACTGTGGATCCTCTCCGGAAAGCCATAAACACAAAAATACTTTTCCCATAGAACTTTAGCTACTTGCCTGGCTGACTGGTCTCTACATGGAAAAGCTTGTGCCAATCTGGTGAAATGGTCTGTTATGACTAGTACGTCAACAGATTTGTTGTGTGAATCTTCAGCGGACCAGAAATCAATACAAACAAGTTGCAATGGGCGGGAAGTGGCAATGCTTTCCAGAGGGGCCCTCCCTGCAGGCTCAGTGACTTTGCTGACTATGCAACGCTGACATTGACGAACATGCATCCTCACATCTCTGTCCATATGCAACCAAAAGAATCTCTGTCTGGCGATGCTCAGGGTTCTTGACTGGCCTTGATGGCCCGCACTGTCATGCACCCCTTTTAAAACTTCGGCCTTCAGGCAATCAGGGACCACTAACTGATGGCGTTTTGCATTTGAAATCTGATTATGGGATACTCTGTACAAAACATCATCACTCAGAACAAACTTCTCCCAGTGCTTCAGGAGGCCCAGAACTTGACTTGTCTCGTGTGCCCTTTCACGTCTAGACGGTCTTCGAGACCGTTCCACATAAAACCGAAGACGAGACAAAACTCTGTCCCTGGACTGAGCCTCCCGCAGGTCATCCATGGAGAAAGCAGGCAGACTGGGTAGTGTATCTGGGATAAGGTGGGGCATGTGGCTTATCAGTTGAGCTGCACGAGTTCTCGCACCGGAGGCCCATTCAGTGTGTGACTGGACAACAGCAGCAACTTCTTGATTGGATACAGTCTGGGCCGACACGAGTAATGACTGGACATTTGTAGCTAAAGAATGGGACAGCTTCTCTGCCATGACAGGCTGATCGGTAGAGTCTCTGAAAGTCTGTTGGACGGCTGTATCAGACAAAACCGCAGCCTCCGCAGTGAGATCATGAAGAGGTTCACTGACTAGTCTGTGGCCAACATTCTGACAAAAAGGGACACGGCTGAGAGCGTCAGCAACCGTGTTTTTGGGACCAGGCACATATTTGATTTCAAAATTGTAACTGGCCAGCTTTGACACCCATCTTTGCTCACAACAGTCCAATTTGGGTTTAGTCATAAGTGGATTATTGTCAGTCCAGACGGTAAACTCATGGCCTTTCAACCAATGGCTAAACTTCTCACACACAGCCCACTTCAGTGCAAGAAATTCCAAACGGTGAGCTGGGTAGTTCTTCTGTGACCGGGTCAAAGACTTGCTAGCGAACGCAATTGGCCTAGCCACCGTGTCACCTTCACGTACCTGGGACAAAACGGCTCCAAGGCCATCCAGTGAGGCGTCAGTCGACAGCAAAAATGGACGACTAAAGTCTGGATGAGCCAAAACCACAGAATGGATAAGGGCCTTTTTGAGGTCTGTAAATGCCTGGTCGTGGTCAGCAGTCCAGTCACCTGATTTCAGTTTGCGGCCCACTACAGTGCATTTGGGCTTTCTGCCTTTCTTCTGTTTCTGGCCAGCCAGCAGATAAAACAAGGGCTTTGCGAGTGTTGAATACCCCGGAATGAAGTGTTGATAAAAATTTAACATGCCCAAGAAAGACCGTACACGTTTCACAGAAGGTGTCGCTCCATCCGACTCCATCAAGTCCGCCACAGTCATTTTGCTTATACTTTCAACTTTTTCTGGATCGGTTGACACTCCATGTTCATCAATAATGTGCCCCAAGAATTTTACAGATTTCCTTAAAAAGTGACATTTCCTGGGGGGCAGTTTCAGATTGTGGGCACGGAGTCTGCTGAACACCATTTCAAGACGTCTGAGTTCAGAACTTTCATCAGGGGCAAAAACTAAAATGTCGTCCAAGTAGCATAGCAGACTTAAATAGTTTTGGTCCCCGAAAATGGATGTCATCATCCTCATGAAACTCCCTGGGCTATTACAGAGCCCCTGTGGCAACCTGTTGTACTCATAAAGCCCCATAGGCGTAGTGAACGCTGAGTACTTCCTATCATCTTCGTGTAAAGGCATGTTGTAAAACCCAGACGTCAAGTCCATTGTACTGAAGAAGGAGTTGCCACCAAGTGCTGCTAAGCAATCAGCCTGATGTGGCAGAGGATGAGCGTCTTTCAGAGTCCTCTTGTTCAACCACCTAAAGTCAGTGCACACACGCATATCACCATTCTTCTTCCAGATGAGAACTAAAGGTGAAGCATATTCACTTGTCGACTTTCGAATGATCTCTTTCTCTTCCATTTCATTCAAAACTTGGCGTAATTTTTGATACTGACTCGGTGGCACACGTCTAAAAGGGAGTCTGAACGGCTTTTGGTCAACCAGATGGATTCTGTGAACAAAGTCCTTCGCCTTTCCGCAGTCAAGGTGATTACGCGAGAAGATGTCTTGGTAGTGAATGATCAGCTCTGACAACTTGTCTTTACACTCAGACGATGCATCACAACAGCCAACATCTAGTTCACCCAGGCCAATAGACTGTAGCTTCTCCTCAGCATTACTTACATCAGAGCAGACAGGGGGCAATTGCACAACGGAAGTACTCTGATGGCCACTGACCAGGTCTAGATCCTCCAAAGCAACACAAGGCACCAAGTCAGCCAGCTTTGCATTGCGTCTCAAAAACAGCGGATATTCTGTGACATTCATGACTTTCAGTGGAACCCATCCATCTGCCCACAGAGGTGTGACGATTCTGGCGACCATTAGACCCTTGGGGGCAGATCGTGCCGACGTAGGTTCTGTCATCGCTGCGCTCCCAGGAGATACTCGTGCAGTTTTTGACAGCTTCCCCCACAAGAGGTACTCACGGCCAGGCTCAAGGCATGTGGCTGAATTGCAGAGCACTGTGCCTATCTTCTCGGGCATTTCACCACCACTCCATCTATGCAAGCCAGCTAGCAATGAAAGAAATTGCTCAGTTTCAGCATTAGTGGATGATGGAGCAGAGATTGCTGTCCAGTACGCACCAAACTTCTTTGACTCATGCAATATGTTTCTGATAACATTAGTTCCAATGATTAGGTCATCAGGTTGCCCCTCAACAACAATTGTTGGCACAATCATTTTACAATTATTGATTTCCATTTCGATGTTGAAAGCTGACTTTGGGCACACTCGTCGACCCCCAACACCAATGAGTGTCACGTTGGTGGAAAATTCGTCTTCTGTACGTACTGCTCCAACAGAGAGCATCTTACGCAGAGCAGTCTCACTCACGGTACAGGCCATGGAGCCACTATCCAACATCCCCCCCAAAGTCATACTGCTCCCCACTCTAACTGGTACATAAAACAAACTATCGCGGCCCCCTACAGTATGTGTGTTTTGATAAACAATATTAGGCAACTGAGATTGTGTGAACGTGTCAGAATTAAAAACTGAATTGAAATTGAGATCAAATGGGTGGGAGAACTCATTTTGACCTGTACGGCCTCCCTCTGAATACAGGTCAGCTAGTTTCCCGAAACTGAACTGATTTGGGGAGAAACTTTGTCGGGGCAATGCTGCTTAGAGTGACCAGGGGCTAGGCACTTGAAACACAGATTATTCAATTTGCAATGATATAAAGTGGAGTGATCAGCGCCACCACACACCTTACATGGAGGAGAGTTGAAAGGACTTAGGCGCCTCTGAATACGCTCAGGATTCCGTGGCTCCACTCTAGACAAAACTCTCTCTAGCATGCTCATCATTCGGCCAAGGACATCACTGTCTTCTTTCTGAGCAGGCTGTGGGACATACTGTGGTGGGACATGCTGTGGTGGGACATGCTGTGATGGGACACGGACAGGCGGTGAGACATGCTGTGGGCGCTGGGCATGCTGTCGAACACACGAAAAATGTGTATATGGATCGGGGTTAACATGGTGGGGACAAATGGACTGGAGACCCGTCTCTATAGAGCCAGAGTAGGAACAACAAGGAGATTCACTGTCAAGCACTGCAGTCGGGTAATTCTTCAGTGGAGGGACACTGCAAGACCTAGTTGACGCCCCTGATTCCCTTTGATACTCATCTATCCTGAGTTGAACGTCCTTAGAGGTCCACTCATTAACAGGCTTGCATCTGAAAATGTTTGATAGCTGTGGATCAGGACAGTACTTTGCAAACATTTGTGCCACTTCCCCGCCAAGGTTTTCCATTTTTCTGCCCAAGCGACGCAAACCCTCATCAGCAGTGTCTGCTGCTTTGTTTAGTCTGATCCAGTAGTCAACTGGATTTTCCTTTGGCGTGGGTAGCGTGGTGTAAAAATCTTGCAACGGGAGAGTTGACGAGGAATGACTAAAGTATCGTATTAGAATGTCATAAATGATATCTGGGTCTTGCCTCACATCAAGTGCCTCATCACTCCTGAGAGCTACTCTGACAACGTCTCTTGCCCTCCCTAAAAGCCTGCTTAGTATCTCATCTGCTTTCTCAGCTGTTGTATATGACTGTTTCCGAAGCTGGGCTTTAGTCATGGTGATCCATTCTTGAATTGAACACTTGTCAGAACCATTTCCCCTGAAAGTCACAATTTCACGTTCAGTCTTGACATGGACAATTACCGGTGTAGTGTTTTCCTGCGTTGTGTTATGTGGTCTAGGGTCGTCTTTAGTCATAACAGTCGCTGCTTTTCCAGTCATTGGTGTGTCATGTGCATGTGTGCGATCAATGAAACCAGAAGAGAGCAGACTAGCCAATACTGAGTTGCCTATCTGTTCTCCAATTCGGCCTACCATGTCAGTCAAGTGTTGCAGGGCAATATTATCACTCATTTGGGTTGAAGTCTGTGCATTCTCCCTCAAGAACTGTTCACTTGGAGACCAGTTTGGGCTCATACCACGCCCCCTGTCCCTCCCATCACTAACATGTTCTTGGAGACCACCTACACCTTTACTTCCATACCCACTAGTAAGTGTGTTTGCATTCAAACCATTAAAATGGACACCCCTGCCAATAGAAAAGCCCTGAAAATCGTCATTTTGACTACTATATCCTTTAGCCATTATACTTTCGATAATACAAAGAATAGAAAATAAAACAGGAAAAATAAAAACCAGAAATTAACTAATAATTAACGTATTGATAGCAAATGCACAGTGGCACAAATACATAAAACAAAATCAAAGCGCCAATGCAGTACAACAGTACCCTCTAGTGGACACAAGAAGAATATGCAGCAACGCCGGGATCTGCTCAGAGGCTGATCGAAATGATCCAGTGGCGTAGTCACGGCACCAGTGTAGCGACCCTCGTTCATGCACGACACAAGGTTTCACAATCTCTGGTTTATTGCCTGCATTCAGTAAATAAAACAATACAAAAGTCAGGGGTCTCTGTTCTCGACTGCAATTATCTTCAACGCTTACAAAAATCACTTAAGCTACGGCAAGCGCTGAAGCCCATAAAGTGCCAAACGAAAAAAACAGTCGCAGACGCCCATGACTTAACAACTGAATGAGGTACCGGAATATTACCAGTAATACAACAAAAACACAGATTTTGTGAGAATTCAAAAAAACATTCAAAACAATCAAATTTCAACTCTGTTACATGGGTCTATCTAACCTTATTTCTAGTAATACATTTGATAATAAAATAGTAACATCATAGCAATAAAATGATAATTTTAAAATTCAAATAAATGAATAACAGTTCATGGGCCTAATGGACAAAAATCCATTAAAGTGTTGATAATTGTGTCTTAGCAAATAATCAAGACAATAGAATGAGAATCTATTCATGAGAGATGAGCCGGATACACTCTTCAAAAGCAGTGCAATAAACGATTTCAAAATGACGTCATATTAATGAAAATTCAATTCTCTAAGCAGTTTGCATATTCTCCTCGCTCGTGTGGGTTTACCTCCAGGGACTGTGCTTTCCTCCCACATTAAAAAATCATGCATGGTACGTTGATGGGCAGATCCAAATTGTCTCTATAGGTATGAATGAGTGCTGCATTGGTTTTAGGTCTCCGTGTGCCCTGCGACTAACTGGCAGCCAAAAAAAAAGTAAGAGAGAGAGAGAGAGAGAGAGAGAAAAAGAGAGAGAGAGAGAGAGAAAGAGAGAGAGGGGGGAGAGAGAGAGAGAGAGAGAAAACAAGAAAAATAGAGAACAGAGAGAGAGAGGAAGAGAGAGCGAGAAAGAGAAATTATGAAATGAAATGATCTGCATTTATATAGCGCTTTTCAAGTCAATGAAGACTTCTCAAAGTGCCTAAAGAGAGAGAGAGAGAAAGCGAGAGCGAAAGAGAGAGAGAGAGAGAGAGAGAGAGTGAGAGAGAGAGAGAGAGAGAGAGAGTGAGAGAGAGAGAGAGAGAGAGAGAGAGAGAGTGAGAGAGAGAGAAAGAGAGAAAATTAAACAGAGAAAATGAAACAGATAAGGAGAGACAGAAATAGAGAAAGAAGGTGTCACAATCACCCGGATCTGGAACACCTGTGCTCAGGACTTGGCGCCAACAGCCAGGACAGCTGATTGGCGCACCCTGTCCATTTAAATCCTCTGCTTCCGGAAACAAGCTGTCTGATAGTACTATGCTACCTGTTGCCATCTGCTCAGAAAGCCCGTACCTCCGACTCTTTGCCTGCCTCCTGTTTTTCTACTTGATCTCCGTTTCCGAATTTGCCTACGACCTGCCCTGCCCGTCTGATTCCTGATCACATTTCCGAACACGACGACGCACTTCTTCTCCAGCCCCGACCAACAACACGACGATTCCGCCTGTCCGCGACCATTCCCGCCAAGCCTGCGCCCGCCTGTCAAGCTTCGTCTGTCAAGCCTGTCAATCCGTCAAACAACAAGTTGAAGAATCACGCCTTGTCATTCCTTCCTTCCAATAAAAACCAAGAAACGAGTGCAAGTAATCTCAGTTTTCCTTCCGTCCCGCCTGACAGAAGGTAGTGAAAGAGATCGGGAAAAGAAAGAGAAAATGAGTAACAGAGAGGTTGAGAAAGAGACAGAAAGAGAAATAGAGAGAGTGAAAAGTGAAGAGAGAGAAAAAATAAAGAAGAGAGAGGAATAGAGATAGATAAACAAGGAGAAATACAGTCAGAAAAAGAGAAAGAAAGAGAGAGGGAAAGGCAAAAAAAAGAAATATAGAAAAGAGAGAGAAAGGGAAAAGGAGATAGTAAAAGGAATGAAAAGAAAGAAAATAAAAAACAGCGGTTGAGAAAGAGCAAGGGAGAGAGAAAAGAGAGAAGAGAGAGAAAACATGAAGAGAGAGAAAAATAAATAAAGAAGAGAGAAAGATATAAATGGTGCCCTTGCGGTCACAGTGGTTAAGGGATCCATACCATTATTTTGGCCTGGAGAGGGATGGGCACCACCAGACTGTTACTCTGGCATCCTCAAGGGCCAGGAAAAAATAGACAGACAGAACGAGAGAAAAGAGAGCAACTCAGAAAAAAAGAGAGAGAAAGAGAGTGAAAAGGAGATCAATGAAAAAAATAAAGAGAACAGTTGACAAATGAAAAGGAAAAAAGGACAAACAAAAGAAAATAAGAAAATTGATAAAAGAAATAAGACAAAAAATGAAACTTAAGAAAAACGGAAAATAATAAAATAAAAAGAGATAAGAAAGTGAAAAGGAAAAAGAGCAAATTTCATAATTTGTAGGTCATTTTTTCCCCACTTTGATTCCTTTCTTATCTTTATTTTCTTTTTTCTTTATTCTTATCTATGATCATTTTTTCTCTTTATTTACCCCTACTTTTCTTCTTATTCCCGTTTTCCTTTTTAGTTTCTTTTTCCTTCTTTCTTCTTTCATTTTATTGCTTTACAAACTGGGAGAAAAACTGTGCTTGTTGCTCACTTTCGGTCTCAGTAATTTGTAGCCTTCCTTGGACTAATTTTTGGTTGCACTACACATGACAGCAAAATCTAATGTACACATAAAGCACTGTCCCTTTAAGAACAATCTTTTCATCAGCGCTGTTTTTGTGGAAAACCCAATTTGGCCCAACGTCACTGGGACCCTAGTTTCAACTCAATTGAGAAGGAGACACTTGATTTAAATTGATCTACAGGCCTGCTTTTAAATTTATTTTCTATAAAATGACGGCCAACATCCCTAAAACACCGGTCACGTTTCTGTTACACAATAAAACGCAACTTCCTCTATGAACAGGAGTCCTCGCCGTGTCGACTCCAGGCCAGTAGATGACGGTAACGCTGAAGCCAAATAAATTTCTCTAAGAGAAAGCTTTCCCGGTAACAATACGCACGCAGCATGGCGTGAGTTTGGTCTCACAGCTCCAAAGGTAAAAATACGATACTGGAAATGGCAACTACCCGCTTATTATGCAATTTTCTCCGATCTTTTTCAAGTTTCGAACTATTATTTTCTACAAATCAGCGCAAAGGGCACCCACTATGATGAGATTTTCTAAAATAGGAACTTAGCCAGAGGGCTTACTAAATAGCTAAAAGGTAGAATAATGGTTAGATAGAGGTAAACAGGTAAAAAAAAAACTAATGGCGCTAGATAGCTAGCTTAAAGCTATCTAAATATCCCGATAGAAAGCTAATAACAAAGCTAGCTTGATAGCTAACTAGAAATGAGGCCAAAATTTTGCTTGATACCTAGCAAAAAAGTATAATGTCACCAAGATAGCACGAAGAAAAAAATAAAAAGGAAATTGGAAACTAGTTCATTGTATTCCTGTAAAATTAATACTAAGAGGAATAAATGCATTTGTTTAATACAATTAAATTCTTGTTGTCTATGTTGTTACTGTGTTAATTATTTGGAATATAGGTTAGACTGTCAACCAACAAAAAGTAATTTTACTAAAAAATCATTCAATCGCATTGTTCCGATACTGGTGTGCTATTTTCAGTTCAGGTCTACGGGCACATCAACTGTCTTTAGGGGGCACCACGTTGGACTCCCTGCGTTACCCGAACGTAACACGGCATCCATGCAAGCATAAGATCTGTGTATTATTTTTAAGCATGACCTGGATTGGCATGGGTAGAACGCATGCTGCATAGTGCATGTTTAAGGACGGCGTCCTCCAAATGGCGTCTTGCTTAGAGATAAACAGAACTTTGAATTGATTCGGACCTTATTTGTACTCTCTAAATACATGTTGCAAACGCCAGTAGTGGACTGTGACCTTTTTTTTTAATTAAAAGTCATAAAGGGGGAATGTCTGTGGAATTCCATTTTAGTTCGTGTTGAAACCACAACACATTTGAAAGCTGACTGCACTAACTGCTTATTAACAGATTACAATTAATATTTAACTTATCGTCTGTATCGACAGTTGGAAATGCTTACAGTGGCATCCTCAAGGGCCAGTTTTACATGTTGATGAAGGTTCCATCCCCATTATCAAGCTTTTTACAGGGTTCCCTGCAAATTATTAAAGGCATTGAGTTCATTAATCTAAAAAAAAGCCTTAATTGGCATTAAAATGTCTTTAATCCAACACGTTAAGATTTATATTTGTTTGATCTAAAAAGATTTGGTAACATTTACAAATGATCCTTTTTTCAATAATTTATTGAATTACTTTAGATGCAAAATCGCATGGCCACAATAACAGAAGTATTAAAACAGTGATGTAGTTTCAGTCGGTCTTTTGTAGCGGACGTATGTCTTAGGTCTACTCACAATACACTCAGCAACTTTGGACAAAGTCATTGCTTTGGGCCATGGGAAAGTGTAAAACGAATGAGAAATGGCTGTCAGACGAACGTTTTTCGCCGTATCTAAAAACTGCCAAGTAATGTGTCTGAGGCACGATGTATTGTGTGCAAGAAATATTTTAAACTCCATGCGATGGGAGTCTAGGCTTTGGAGTCACACAAGCAAGTTGCCAACAGATGCCAAGTATTTCCCAGGTGTGTTGGGACAGCAGCAGAATCACATCTTCAGACGTTCGTCATTACACCTACAGTAAGATTCTGTTGCTTTTGAAAACCGTGACCAAACATTGAATTTATGATTTAGGTCAAATGAGTGAGTTCGAGGCGTATTCCATGCAATGTTTGGACAATTCTGACATTGTCCAATCGTTTGCATGTGGTTATGACAAGACAGCCTACATGAGCAAGTTTGAATTTTGTCAACTTGGTATTTAATTTCAAGAGGCATTAACAAGTTTTGAACTTAACTTGCCTTTAGCTGTAGGAACCCTGCATTTAGCAACCTGGTAGCATGTTGATTTTTAGACTTGGCTGTGTTTGAAAGGGTAATCTCTATAAAACGTGCTGAATGCTGGCACTTGCAAGACTGTATGTATGCATACTGGAGGAGCTCCTCTCCCAAGCATAATGCTGGGTGTCAACATTCCCTTTTAATTTTTGGGTCTTGCCATTCACACAAAGTCTGTTAGAATTGCTTGGATCCCAGACCTTGGAATTACAGTAAGCAACATCAGTCCTGCGTGTGGCAACCAAATTTTTAGCATACATCATGTCCAAAACCCAAGATTAAATTATGTTACTTTATGCTGGGTTTCTGTCAACATGATATATTTTTTTTCAAATTGTAATGCATTGGTTAATTTACTGTTGGACAGGTTGCACACCCCACCAATGTCAGCTGTTTAACAATGACTTTGCATTAATTCTACATTGCTCCAATTTCTTTGGTTGATTTATGTAGTCTTTTGCTAGGGTTTGATGATATGCTTTGGTAACAATTTGATTCTATCACGTTACCAAGTGTCAAATTGATATATATAATGTATGTATGTGTAATTGCGATTCTACAAGTATTGCAATCCGATATAATTCATGATTGTGATTTAATTTTCTATCCTCAAAACAAGCAACTTAAATAATACACTTCTGGGACAATAAATCATAAATGATGTTCAAACAATGCACATATGTCTTGTCAGTCAGTCAAAAAGAAATCCCCATTTGCATTATATGCTTATGATAATATCGGCTTAATATTAAAACTGAACACCATAAAAAAGAAGAGCAATGTAATGGTCAAGTAATCAAGTCAATAATTAATCAATAAATCATTATTAACTAAACATTTTGTTCTTTTTATTAAATTATATGTCACAGTGCACCATTTCAGCCTGTCAGGTTAAATTATTTGTAGGAACAGTGCACAGGTGACGTAACTGGTCCTAACGTCTTACACTCAACTTTTCAGTAATTAAGTGCAAAAACGAGGTGCACGGATGAGAAAAATACTCTAAATTCAACACACACACACTAATAGTGAATACAGCTGCAGAGCAGATAAATGCGTCTTTGCTTTTCCAAGTTCTAAGATTTCAACACATTTAAAGTGATTGCAGTTAACAGCAGCAGACAATTGTCTCTTTTGTTGAAGTTCTTGGGCTTTAAAAACAAAAACTGGTCAACAGTAAAATGAGGGAAGTAAACATATTTTCTCTTGGAATAAAACAAAAAAAAATTGCACAGCTTTAGCTTTATTAACTTGACATCAACTTGAATGTGAACTTGTAAACTTAAAATTGTTTTGCTTGGTGGGTCGTACAGCTTATCAAACCTGTACAACATGTCTCTGAATGCTGGTGTGTCATCCGTTTTGAACGGCAGCATTTCAGTAGCAATGTACCGTGTAATACAATCTGTCAGTCTGCGTTAGCTCCTTTCACTGGCACCTTGAAACAAAGTTTCCAGACCGCTTTTTTGGTATTTTGGGGCTTACCACTGTCGTTCAGTATGAACCCGCAATGTGTCCAAAATACTGAAGTGTAACGTGTTTTTTTAAACTGAAAGTTGTGCACAGATTGCCTGTGTTGTTTGCTTGTGCGTGTGCGTCTCTACGCGTTGATGTAGGTTCCTTGCCTATCATTCATGGGTGGTCAGAAAAGGGTTTGGAAAGAAAAAAAGACTGTATCGGCGAACGTTAAAAATAATTGCTGATATGAAAAAGATTTCGCTATTAGGCGAATGTCATTTTCACGACAGCCCTATTGCTCTCCTGCATTTTTCGTACCGGATATGACGTCACAAAATCTATTCCGGGGAGGAACGTCGATTTTAGAAATGTGCAAAAATCACTATGAATCATTTATTGGTCTCTCCCCCAATCTACGCACAGTGCTAAATCACTGTTGTTTAGAGAAATTACAGTGTGGGCACAGATTGACTGATGATATATTTGCAAATTAATTTAATATTACTTTTTTTTAAACACCAACCGAAGAAAAGGGTAATCCATTACATGTAATGCAATGAATGTGAACAGCAATCCTAATCAATTTGATTTCCTGTGACATTTTATGGCACAATATTGATTAAAAACTCCAGCTGTTTTGTAGCCAAGGTCACGAAGAACATGTGTTTAGATAGCAGAAACTGGTCTAAATTTATGTGCAAGTGTGCATTCAAGAGTAAAAAACATGACTCAAAGTCTTAGTTACTTTATTCATGATTATTATTTTGTTGTTTCCAAACACTGCACAGTGTCTGACTGATTAGCACGTCTGCTTCACAGTACAGAGGTCCTCGGTGCATGTTCTCCCGATGCCTGATTGTGCTACCACTACGATTTAATACAAGTACATTGATGTCCTCAGGCCTGACCAGTCGTTAGTTTTGGAAAATATATTGTAAAGTTGGAGCTTGAACTGTAAATCTCAATATCTGTACTGTACAGGCCTTTTTTTAAATTTCACAAAATTTGGTTTGAGAGATCAGCATGTTAGGCCTTTCTGATAAACTTTTAAATGGACCCCTCTACTGGATCAGTGCAGTACACAAAATATAAAAATACAAAAAGTTTGGAGTTTATAACTTGTTAAAGCTTTACATACAGTCAAATTTTATGATATCAATGGCTTCAGATTGTGACGTTTAATATACCGTATTTTCCGCACTATAAGGCGCACCTAAAAGCCTTTATTTTTTTCAAAAGCTGACCATGCGCCTTATAATACAGTGCGCCTTATTTATGGATCAATATTAAGTCGCAAAGTCTTGCAACTAATGCAGCAGCCACCGACTAGATTTTCCCCCGAACGCAAAGTAGTCCGCGGTGTATGCTGGGATATATTTACCGGCGTTTCATTGGCTAACCAATATGTCAATCATCATTTGAATCAATCACGATTGGCTAAAATTATTCGGAGCTAAAAGGGGGCAGATCCTTTTTATCATTTACAGGCTCGCATAGGCTAAAGGCGCAAAACAAAGCCTGCACTTGGCCGAAAAAGATGTGTCAATCAGTTGAATCGATCACTATTAGCTAAAGTTATTCGGAGGTAAAGGGGGCGGATCCTTTTTATTATTTACAGGCTGGCATAGGCTAAAAGGGCAAAACAAAGCCTGCAATTGGCCGAAAAAGATGAATGTGAATAGCAAGTTGGGTTGACGGCATAGAGAAAGCAGTATTTTACTATTCTGTACTGTATTTGTAAATATTTTACTCTCCTGGTTTTACTACATTCACGGATATAAGAGGACCATGGTTGCACATTATTATTGAACACAACGACTTCAGTGAGCTACTCCGGCTATATATTTTCCCTGTATCTTGTTTCAGACTGAACTCGATGTTTCTGTGATAAGCGGTGCAGATAATGGATGGAATAGAGTGTCTATTTTTAAATTAAACCCAATTCCAAGTGTTTATTGTCATATGCACAGTAAAGTTGCGAGCGAAAAAGAAAATAGAAACTAAGGAATGGTTGGCATTTCTTGAATCCCAAGACTTTAACCTTCCGAATGATATTTGGAACGATGCATTTGAGTGATTGGTGACATCGTACAGACACTGTTTCTCTACATGTCTGAGACACGTATTTGCTTCTTTGCAAGCTTTCGGAATGTTAAGGGGGTAATAAGTTTGACTGAATTATCTGACTGTTTTGTCGACGTTACCATTGTAGCGTCTTATAATCCGGTGCGTCTTATGTATGTCAAATATAGGACCAAAAACTATTTTTTCGGGGTGCGCCCTATAACCCGGTGCGCCTTATAGTACGGAAAATACGGTACTTCAAAGCTATTTAGACTGCACTATGAAGCATATTGTCATTTGTGGTGTAGCAGGAAAATACTCTCATTTAAAGGTCCCTGAAAAAGACAAATCAATTCTGGGTAAAAACAATAGTTCTCTGCTACCCCGAAACCTAATTTGGAGGGCGAAGGCAGACTGGTTAGCATATCTGCCTTAAAGTTCAGAAGTCCAGCCTTCCTGTGGGGAGTTTACATGTTCTCCCCATTCCTAAAATGGTCTTCTCCAGTTTCTCTGGTCTCCTCCTACAATTCAAAAACATACATGGCAGGTCGATAGGCGAATGCAAATTGTTAATAAGTTTGTCAATTCTTAAATAGACCCACCAAAAGGTCCATCATTAGTAAAAAATAACATACTTCGATGATATTTTCACGAAATTGTGTTGCAGTAAATTGAGTACACTTTTTGATTCTCATTAGAGGTAAAGCTAATTGTCTTTTCAGCCAAATATGTCATCAGATGGTGGTCTTAAGCCTAAAACACCAACACCCTCAATCTGGTGGGTAAGCAGTATTGGCTTGTCACTGCCTATCTACTTCTTGCCCCCATCTTAGCTTCGCCCTGCCGATACAGAGCCAACAAAAATGCCCTAAAATAATCGTATTAACAAGCAGGTTAAAAAAGTAAATTATGATATACATTCAAGGCACACTGTAATAGTTGACCACTATATGTTGCTGGATTGTGTAGTGCTACAAAAAAAACAGAGCTACAAAGTATAACTAAGAATACAAACTACGATGACTCCGTGAGCAAACTGCACCTTTTTTTCTCTAATTCTTTTGCTCAGCCATCCTCAAGTTTTATTATTTGTTTTTTTATCCGTAACAGCAAGATGGCCTACTATTATGTCAGCTCCCTCTAGGTCAGGCTCATCTTATGTAAAATAAATACACACATCTCTTGACTTGATTTTAATAATAGTTCGAATCAATATTGTTTTTTGGTTAATTAATGAATATTTTTATTAGGAAGCCCTAGATCAGGGGTCTCCAACGAGCTTCCCGCAGGAACCATGGTGTCCCCCTAAGGCAGTGTTTTCAACCACTGTGCCGCGACACACTAGTGTGCCGTGAGAGATCGTCAAGTGTGGTGTGAGAAATTATCCATTGTCACTTTTTAAAATCTAAAGTTTTAACATTTTTGAATCATTTTCTGCAAATATTATGTGCTTGTCAAGTGTGTGTGCTGTAAAACTGGGGATATTATAAATTATCTTGTAATTAAACATACTGTTCAGTGTCATTTTCTAACATTTTTGATTAGTGGTGTGCCGCAATTTTTTTCCAATGTAAAAAACATGCCCTGGCTCAAAAAAGGTTGAAAAACACTGCCCTAAGGGGAAGAGCTCAGGTGCTGTTGGACCTGTTCTGAATATAGCTCACCACTTCTGGGTCATTATGCTTTTCTCATAAAAAATGTGTTTTAGTGGTTGACATAATCTATTTAACCATACTTCCAATGATTAACCTGGTAATAATATAGTAAGCACATAAGTTGTTTTTATTATAAAAATGCATAACAAAATGGGTGCCCTTGGCAGTAATAAGTAACAAAAAGTAGCTCTCAGCTTGAAAAAGGTTGAAGATTCCTGCTCTGAATGCAGAACGCCTCTTTGTGACATCGTTTTTAATAATAATTTTAAATCAATTTTTCCTTTTTTTTTCTTACTTTTTTTTTTTTTCAGATCCTCACATGTTTTTGATGCACTGATCTTGTACAGTCATTGAATATGGCAAAGCTGCAGGGGTTTGATTTTTGGAAGAGAACCCTGAAAGAAGCCTGCTTTGTGGTGGCACCCATGGTTGACCAGAGCGAACTGGCATGGCGTCTACTTAGCCGTCGCCACGGTGCTCACCTCTGTTACACACCCATGCTGCATGCACAGGTATTTGTTCGTGATGCTAATTACAGAAGAGAAAATCTCTATAATGAGGTTTGTGAGGAAGACCGGCCACTTATAACTCAGGTAGGAATGTTGTTTTTTTTTCATACCTAAAGTAATAGTTGTGATATTGAATAATTGCATTGAAATGAAATTAAATGATCTGCATTTATATAGTGCTTTTCAAGTCAAGACTTCCCAAAGCGCTTTTCAGTGTGCTTCACATTTCCCAATAGCAGCTATGCAGCCATGTAAGGCGCTAACCTGCTTATTGGGGGCATTAGGGGTTCAGTGTCTTACCCAAGGACACTTCGATATGTAACACAGAGGAGCCGGGATTCGAACTGCGATCTTTTGATTCCAAGACGAGCGCTCTACCTCCTGAGCCACATAAGCATAAAAGTCGTTAGGTTTAAAAGTGTTGAACTTTTCCTTTAAGGTGGCATCAGACTGAAGATCAATCAGTTCCAATTGCATCTCATGCTGTACTGTTTCCGGGTCTTGTTAGAAGGGACAATACACGAGCTGAAGTGACTCATCAATGTTTTCAAAATCAGAGAACCGGCGACTGAATTCTCTGTGCAGGTCATCCAGTGATTTGCTGTATTTCTTTGCATATCGCGTCGCCTCTTTCTGAGTGTCAAGTGTGGCGAAATGAGTGACGGATGTGTTCGCAACTTGTCTGGAGAATAAAAGGAGCTTAGATTTGAACGCTGTAACGTGTTTGTACATGTCGTGCACAAACTGATCTTTCCCCTGCAGCCCAACGTCTTTTCCTGTTAAATTTGGTGATCCATCTGTCGTGACTTTGGCAAGCTTACTTCAAGGTAGTTTATGTTTCTCTAGTAGCAGACACCTTGTCATGGTCAAAAACTCCTCCGTTATCTCAGAGCTGTCATTTATTCCTCGGATAAAAATTAGGAGCTGTGTCTTTCTTTCATGTCATTACTTTCATCCAGTGCAAGTGAATATAACTGAAACAACTCTGCCTTTTTGTCTAGCTGGCTAGCTATATGTTCATCAATTAGTTCCACACGGCGAGTCACAGTCCGACGTGACTGATTTTTTCAAACTTGCCTTGACTTTCCGGACACAGAACACCTGCAGTCTCCACCGTGCAGTCTTTCAAAAACTCAACTTTGGAGAAAGGTTTGCTAGCTGCTGCTAATTTGGTAGTTGACTCCTGAAGCGCAGTTTGTCGGTGAAATTTTTTTTGCTGGGACAGTAAATTGGCTGCTATCCTCTCAGCCGTAGCTGCCCGTTTTTGCGCCGACAGATTGCTGGCATAATTGGAATGCTTCGTAGCAAAGTGACAGCTAATATCTTACTCCTTAAAAACCGCGACACTTTATTGACATATCAAGCATACAGCCTTTGATCGGACTTCTTTGAAAAAATATTTTGTTGTCCATTCTGTTTTAAACACTCGGCACTCACTGTCGACCTTTTCTTTGATAAACTCATGTTTGTTTTTAGAAAGGGGAAAGCTTTACCGCCTAAACCGAGAAGGACAGTGCTTCTTCTGGGAAAAGCTTAACCGCGGAGAAAAGGGGGCAAATGCTCAAGCGCGCCATCTGTTGGGGAAATGTGGGCATTACAGGCAAAGTAAATGAACTTGGTTTGCCGATATATTTTGATATAACTGGGAGATGTTTGGCGCGCCAGATTAAAAAGAGCAACAGTATAGTATGCCCGTGTCTGGTCTAAGACATCATCCACTTGTTAATATTTTTGTGACATACTTTCAACAGGATCCTTTAAACGGTTTTGGGGCAGCAGATCAATTTGTAAAAATCAACACTATTTGCCACCAATAGGTTTTTTTTTTTTTTTTTAACCAAACATTGTCAATTTCTTGTGTTCAGATTATTATCTCACCTGTGTAGTTGGGATTTTTCTGGACCTTTTACTGTGAATTATTCATTTTGTCTTAGGGAATATCTGAGCAAAAACAATAGGTACTTGCGGAGGTTCGCAGCTCCGGCCATAAAAACAGGCCAGTGGCCACCACGAATGATTCAAATTTAGCTGAACTTGCGTTTTTGCAAGGTTGCAAAAAGTTAAAGCATATTTGTATTTTCTGCGTGCATTTATTGTAACTTACGAAACATAGATGACAACAGTATTCTGAACTTAAACTAAATATTTAATTCATGTAAACAAACTCCTCTCATTCGTTTTCGTGCGCTCTCTCTCTCCCATTATTTCTCTGTCTCTAAACAAGAGACAGCCAAATTAAGGCAACTTTCAAGCACTGTTTTTAAATCTCAATAATAGGTATCTCATGCACTCAAGTTTTGCCATCTGATTGATGTATATTTTACCTGCCTGCAATGTAAATTCTGGATGCAATTGCAAGTGATTTTCGAACACTGCATTGACAAACTGGCTTTTTGACACTATGGTTATTCATCATACTAATTATCGCCCCATATCTTCTGAATAATTTAGGGGGAAAGAATTCATTTTAAGATAACTTTTGTCCAAGTAATTACACCATAGAAAATAGCCAATCATAATAATCTTACTCGGTCTTGAAGACTAGTGAGAATATATATCAAAGTATTACATTTTGTTTTCCACCTTTTCCTCATAGTTTTGCGCAAATGATCCTGAGGTATTCATTCAGGCAGCTCTTATGGCCCAGAACTTCTGTGATGCCATTGACCTCAATTTGGGCTGTCCCCAAATGATTGCTAAAAGAGGTACCATGACTTATTATTTATTTTAAGTATGTTTGTGTTTGATTTCATAATGACAATGTGACAACAAGGACCATTTTTCTTATACCTAAGGACACTACGGAGTTTTCCTCCAAGATGAATGGGAGTTGTTGAATAAAATGGGTAATTATTTTTCTTTTTATTACATTGAAAAACTGAGCTAGAATTGGGTTTTGAAATTGGACTGCAGGACCTTTAATCTCGGTTACCTTCTTTACTTTACAGAACTCCTTTATTATTAGACATTTAAAAAAAGGATTAAGACTGGGCAAAAAAAATGAACCTGATTTTTTTTTTTTTTTTTTGCACAATGTTACCCTAAATCAATTGCATCTTAAAATACTAGAGCAAAACACTTTTAAGCTTGTGTATTGGATATTTTTTAAATTGCTATTTAATTTTATTTGTTGAATAATTTGCAGAGTTAACACTTTCAAGATTGTTAATAGACAAAGCAGTTTGAAAATACAGTATGCAATTCTCAATTTCGGATTTGTAAAACATGTAGTATAATATCTATTGTTCTATTATTAATTTTTATCCAGTTTGTTGTATGAAAATGTGGACCATTTAGGCTAAATGGTCAACATTTATACAATATATTTTTTCCAATAATTTATATACCTGTATGTAAATCACTCTTTGCCCTTATGAAAGCAGATGTATTCATGGTTGACTGATCCTATTGTAACTCTTCCAATAATGATAAACAGGTAACAAAATGTGAACATGGTAACAAAACAATAATTACATAATTAGGTGATATTTTAGAAAAGCACATGAAACTAATGGTCATTCGGCTAATCACTTACCAAAAAAAGAGATTCTTGAGAAAAGCCTTACACATAACTTTAAGCAAAAATTATTTTTCCTGCCAGAGCAATTAGTCAGCAGCAATGTTGACAGCAAATGCTGTCTCTTTTCTAATGCGATTTTCTTCATAGGTTTTAAGTTATTCATCATGTGATCATATGTCTTGAGTGAATCCCGTACCAAATCTTTCATCCTCCCTATTTCAACAGCAAGTCCATGTGACTGCACCTCCGTTTCCGTCTTGAGCTTGCCCACAAAAGACCCAAGCAGACTCAATTTATGTTTCAAACAATGACTGATTATTCCATGTCAAATCACCCGAAAATGTTTAAGTTTAAAAAAAATTCATATTTTTTTTCTTGGAACTGAATGTACTTGTTGACAGAAATTGTGCAACACAAATTATAACAATTATAGGTCAATTGGACCAGCTTTTTGGGAGCTACGACTTATGAAATTTTTCCCCCAAAGGGCCTTCATTTGAACCCTTCCATTTGAGGAAATACTTGTTAAGTTATGACAAAACATATAATTTAAAGGGAAATTCAAAAATGACTTAATCTCTGATCACTTGCCTGTTTTAGTTTTCAAACTTGGCTACAACTAGACCTCGAAATTGACCTACTCACATATGATTAGCTGAGGTTATCAATAATTTGAATCCTTATTGCTGCTAAACCAAAATTTTACACCACTGAATTTTTTTATATATGGTTTAAAGAACATGCGGGAGATAATTATTCATGAAAAAAACTTTCGAAAACATCTACAATACGATTTTGAGGTCAAAATATTTGTCTCAAAGTACTTAAATATAAACAATTTGGAATCCTTTATTGATTCTTTTCCTGGCGTTAGGTTTTTGGTGAAAATCGACACAGTACTTCCCAGGATAGAAAGGTTCAAAATAAGGCGACAACCACCTTTTTTGCTGAAATTTTCTAAATTCTATGGGTCATATCTCCCAAACGCCTCAATTGACCTGCCATTTCACATGTTGTGCAATCTCTATCTACAAGCGCACCAAGTTTGATAATTTTTTTTTAAAAAAAAGGGCTTGGTGTTATCCATAAGATAAGGTTCCAAGAGACCCTAAGTGGAAAAACACTCTCCTAACCGACTGAAAAATAGTGATGTCTCAGTCAAGTCACACAACTTTTTCAAACTATGCACCTCTCCACTAAGGTGCATCCCTAGTTTTCATCTCTCTTTATTTCATTTCACAGTCACATTAGCAAACGAAAAGCTGTCTGTGCCTATTACATGCAAGATCCGTGTGTTTGAGGACATCCAAAAGACTGTCTGCTACGCCCAAATGCTGGAGAAAGCTGGATGCCAGGTATGAACTTAGACAATGTTCTAAAGATCCTTTTCATTTTTTTCATTATATTTCATAAATGGCCACAACATGACCGCTTGTGCTCTCATTTGAGAATTTTGTACGACTCCTTTAAATAAGTCTTATTTTAAAGTGTATTTCCAATTCACTGAAACTCTTGAAGCAAAAACAATGAGTTTTCCGTTTCTCATTGTGAGAATGCAGAAGTAGATACTTCCTGTTTGAAAACCCGTTATTTAGGTTTGCTTTTTTTTTCCTCTTTTTCATGTTATTTTTTTGCATAGCGTTACATAATAGGTAATATATCGATTGAAGCAAGAAAAAAAATCTGAAAAGCAGTTTCGGAGCTGAGAGAAATGGCCGTTCTCCAAAAAGGTGACTGAATTCCCATCACTAGTTGAAGTGAAATATTCACGCACAAAAAGTTAGTGCATTTCAAAATAAACCAGCTATGGACTAAAATACTGGTCCCCAATCAAGATTTTTTTTTCTACATTTAAAAAGGCGGTCTTTTATTATTTTTTTTAATTATTTTTTTTTTTCTTAAAGCAGCATGCGGTTTCTCAAGGCGAAACGCGGTAGTCTAATGAATAAAGTGGTAGTCCTGGCGAGTATGTGTACCTCATAAGTTGAGCATTACAATAACCTCCTGTACACCATTGAAGAAAAACCATAATTCTGTCATAGAAGCAATCACAAAATCATCAGTCCTCGGCATTCGGGGGTGGGGGGCATTCCTCGGACCCCCTCTCCAGACCGTGGTCTCAAATTATTATATGGGACACACTGGTAAAGTATATAACGCAACATATAAGTGGTGCACAATTTAAGAGAAAAAACTTAATTGCAATGTATTTATTTTTTTCAGACCAGGATTGCAATTATGATTGGATTTTCAAAGAAAAGTGCATTTTTTGTGCTCGATTTGTTTTTTTGTGAGTACTTCCTCGGATGCATGGCCTACCATTACACTCATGAGTAGGGCCAAAAATTAGTGGAGGGACATAATATAAATACTAATGGCATGATGTCATAAATATGTTTATGAGGAATACCTGCAATATGACAATATTACAACTTTTTGTTTTTAAAAGATTTTAAAAGCCTAACAACCAGTGGGGTCATTTCCCCCTGACCTGTACATCCAGGAGTTAATACTAGTGACAAACTTTAAAAATCAGCACCCTTTTCTTGGGTGCTTTGTTATGGTTGTTTCCTTCGAAAAAAACGCAGTGTCTCGCGATTACTTATTCACACTACAGCCAAATCGTGCTTTACACAAAAATTTCGGATAAAATCATTACCCTTGAATATATATATTTTTTTATAATTCCCACAAAATAAGTTCTAAAGATAAATAAAAGCATTAACAATTCATATGAAAATCAATCAATCAGTAATAAATTAATCCATGGGAATTTTTCAGTGTCTCCTAGGGGTGAAAAATGTCACTTAATATAACAAAAAAAAGACTATTGTTTTACATAGTTAGCCAAAAAAGATACAGGAACAATCATAAAGATATGACATTTTTAAAGGTTAAGATATTAACATTTATTTTACTTTAGCGTGAGCCTCATCTCTAGGGAGCTGACATAATTGTCTTCCATCTTTGTGCTATAATTGTACCCAAAAAATAGCTATCTGGTGAAAGGCTGGGCAAGAAAAATAAAAACAAATGTTGTTTTCGGGTCACTTTGACTGTCTGTAATTTCCACTCTTGTGATTTTTTAGCACTCATTTTCAGTTGCAGAACAGAATACCACTACATGTAGTGGTCAAACAATACACACTGTCCTTTTAACTTTATTAAGTTGGAGACTTCAAACTATCATCCAGAGGGCCTCAAATGGCCCTCGGGCCGCGAGTCTAGACCCCTGGTTTAGCAGCGTAAATGATTAGACCACAGTCTCCAACGTGGTGCCAGCGGACACCCAGGTGCCCCCAAGGACAGCTGACGTGCCAACGGACTCGTTCTGAAAATACCCCACCAGTGCTGGGTCATTGTAATTTTCTAGTAAAAAGTTTTTTTTGTTTGTTTTTTTTTTTTTTTTTGCTTGACTGAGTCAAAATAAGCATTCCTCCTATTTCTCTCTCTCCTTTTCTTGTTTTCTTTTTCTTTTCTTTTTTCTCTTTTCATTTTTCTTTTTTTCTTTTCCTCTTTTCCTTTTTTCTTTTTTTTCTTCTTTTTTCTTATTTTATCTTTTCTTTTTCTCAACTTTCTCTTTCTTTCTCCCTTTTATGTTCTCTATATTTATTCCTTCCATTCTTTCTCTTTGTTTTTGTCTTCCTCTTTTTTTCTCTCACTCTTTCTTTCTTTTTCTCTTTTCTCTTATTCTCTTTTTCTATTTGTCTTTCTCTCACTCTTTCTCTCTTGGTTTTTTTTCTCCTATATTCTACTTTTTTTTTAGTTTCTACCAGCAATATTTAACCTGGTAAAAACATAGTAACAATTTAGTAAGTAGTACAAGATAAGTGTTTATTTTAGAATTTTTTTATCAACCTGGGTGCCCTTTGTACCAATGAGTACCCTGACGCTTGAAAAAGGTTGGAGACCCCTGACTTAAACACACAACATAAGGTTTTTTTTCAAAGCAATCTAAATATATATATATCGAAAGCACATGTTAAGAATTATGAATAAAATAAATTTTCATTAATGGACACTTGATTATTCTTTTTTTCCTTTATATTTCGACAGCTACTCACAGTACATGGCAGAACCAAAGACCAGAAAGGTCCAATGACTGGAATTGCTAGCTGGGAGCATGTCAGAGCAGTCCGGTGAGATGCAAACATTTAGTCAATCCTTGATTATGCGCCATTTTCAATCTAAATCCTGTTTTTTGTTCTTCCGTAAAACTATTTCTTGGGCTAAATTAAAATTACTGCACCGTTTGACAAGAACAACTTTCTATAATAGAAGTTCATGGTTCTTATTTGTCATGGCCATCATTTCGTTTTGGGGATCAGGTCATTTTTCATTTTGTCTATGATATACATAATGGGTGTCAAAATTTTCAGAAACATCAAATAACTTCAAAAAACGTTGCTTTCCATAAAAATATTTCCTGTCAAAACTGTACAAATTCAAATTATGAAAAAAATGGAAATCTTGTGCTTTTCACTTTGGGAATTTTGCTTTGGCATAAAACATATGCTGGGTCCCCATATTCTTTAACTCTTTCTTTCTGTATCCTCTGCTCTGCATTCAAGTTTTTCAGCTTACTCTAATGTTTTGTCTTTTAGTACAGTTTTACGTTAAATTCCTTAATTACGGCCGCATTAGCTCCACGTAGAAGACACACAGGTTTACCGGCAGTGTCAGTTAAAAAGTATTCAGCCTCTCCTCGGTTTTGAAAGGCTGTTTTCTGAATAAACTTCTTACTGGGCCATTGTGAGGGTTTAGCGTAATCCACAGCAACAGAAATGTCACCCTGCTTTTCTTCGTTTAGCCTTCTGTTACATTGTGATAGATAGAAGTTCGTCACTGGGTGTCAAGTCGCCGCTTCCTGACAGTAAAGACTCACTATTAATCCACTTGTTGGGCTTGTCAGGGCTGTTTGTCAGTAGATAGTTTTAAAAGTGGCTGCGCAAGTCCAGCAGCTTCACGGGCTCCAGTTCGTCTTTTGTTTTTCAGTGTCCTTTTATCCCTCATATTTTCCCTTCGACTCCTTTTACAAATACAATAACATCCACAACATCCCGAGGGATATACAGAGACCACCAGATCTCCCTGGGTGATCTGCCTGCCGACAACAACGGAGCAAAAGAAAAAGGCTGCCAGTCGGGTCTGGGCTAAGAAGGCGACCACACAGACCAGCGCTCCCAAGCATGTTACTAACCAACGCCAGATCCATCGTCCACAAAATGAGTGAATTTGAGCTGCAGATCGCCACCAACAGCGCCCAGAATTGGAGTATTTTTGTCATCACGGAGTCTTGGCTTTCCCGAGGCCGCATTACAACTAGCAGGACGCACGCTTCACAGGCACGAACGAGACGGAGACTCTGGTAAAAACAGGGGTTGGGGACTATGCGCTACAATAACAGCCGAATCATTGACACACACTGCTCACTCGATATAGTTTCTAGCAGTATCGTGTAGACCCTTCTATCTACAGAGAGAGCTAACTGTGGTCATTGTGGTTGCTGTTTACGTTCCACCGGATGCTAACGTTAGCATAGCGCTAAAAGCTGCTATCAATAAACAGCAGCTTGCACTCCCCAACGGAGCTTTTATCGTCGCCGGCGTCTTTAATCGGGTATGTTTATGGACTGTACTTCCCAAATCCATTCAATGCGTGGACTGAGCAATCAGGGAAAAAAACACTGGACCGTGTGTACAGTAAGGTCAAACATCCAGTTGGATCCGCCCATCTCTGACTGTCCCTCACCTCCTCATACAGCAACCACCACCCCTCCCCACCCTCCACCACGGAGGAAACAAAGCCTATACAACAAAGACAGTTAAAACATCTTCTTTGTTCCTTTATCTCTTTGTTTTCCTTATCCTCACTGTAAAATGTGGAACTGGAGTCATCCAATTTCGTTGTCACAATATATCCCATGTTGTAACAATGACAATAAAGGTATATTCTATTCTATTCTATTTGATTCTATTGATGCTGGAACATTATGATGAAGGCATTGTGGGATCTGTAGTTTGAGTGTTATCAGTGTTCCTTAGAGCCAGGCCAATATAGTAGATTTATATAAAACTATTTCACAGGCCGGATATAACTACGCCTGGTCAGCCTGATGTGGCCGTTGGGCCGCGAAATAAACACCTAGGATATAGTGAAATGGTGATTTATTTATTTTTTGTACTAATTGATTTTATGCTGCGGTATACATTACTTGCAGGCCAAATGTTATAAATTTGCCTAATATGCATTATCTTAACTAGCTTAAAAGTATGTGTCAAGTATTCCTCATATCTGCAGTAAGAGGAATTATTCCTGTGCTGACCATTCGGGTTGAATCAGAAATGAAGGAACAATCATCCTGGTATTTGCAGCCCTCAAGAACCTTATTCCTAATATTGTAAACCAGTGTGTAATATTTGACCACTATATGAGACTGTATTGTCTAATTCGATCAAAAAAAACGTACCAAGGGAAGACCGTAGCAGCAAGATGCCAGACAAACCTGGCGGCAACTTGGAGGTAGGATTACACTTTGTAAAACAAATTTCTTGACCGATGATATTTTTTAAATAGAGATTAACATTGGTATGATAGTTCATGCAGTATTAGTAGTATTCAAATCAAAGTTTTTTTTTATTTAGTTTTTTTACTGAATGAAAGTTTTTTGGTATCATGTGGGGGCACTAAATATTACACATTGTCCTTTTAGGCCTATCACATTTAATTGTGTGCATATACTTGGTTAGTGCTATTTTGCCAAAAAATAAAATAGCAGATTTTTGGGTATTTATAACTTTTTCCCCAAAATAGTTTCCTTCCTACTTTTTAATGGTAATGCAATTGCTTTGATTTTTTTAATTGTGTATTTTAGCATTTACTTATTTTACTCTGAGATGACATTAAATTATTACACATCGTAGACTGTAATGCATTTGTATATCTCATGAGGTCAGTTTTGAAATGTTGGTGCCTTCAAAACGACATATTAGAATCCTTTCGCTTATTTACCTAGCTCTTATACCTAGTAATATT
Organism: Urocampus carinirostris; assembly: GCF_059441175.1. Taxonomy (NCBI): domain Eukaryota; kingdom Metazoa; phylum Chordata; class Actinopteri; order Syngnathiformes; family Syngnathidae; genus Urocampus; species Urocampus carinirostris. The sequence continues at coordinate 1,861,971 of NC_142349.1, read as the reverse complement.
AATACTTTCTTCACATTTATACTATTCACATTTTATTTTGTAACTACAAAAAATAATTTCACCTGATAAGAACGAGCTTGTTTTCATTCTTATATAATCTACATTTTGCAGAAGAAACTGCATTAAAGTAATACTTGTTTGTATGCATCTACACCAGGGCTGGGAAACTATTTGAAGCCTAGGGCCGTACTGGGTATTTTGGTGTTAGCGTAGCCGTTGCAGTACGCTGGACCTAAAGCTTTATTATTGCTTGTCTTCCGACGCTTTGTCAGTCGATTCCCGGATGCAATTATAATCCATGCAGCACCTGCTGATGATCAGCATTTTTCTGACTTTCTTTTGAATCCTTCGAGTTTAATTGATGAATTCCTTTTCAATGTAACGAGCCGCCAAAAGATCGGGGCCACTATCCTTCCCATATTGTTTTGATGTTGGAGATTTTGATTGCGCATGACCCGGATGTTTGACTGACAGCACAGTTGCCCACACAGACAGTCACACATACCCAACAGAGAGCACCCTCCCTTATCTGTTCTGTCCATTAGATACACAATGCACGATACGTTTATCAATGGCAATCAAGACAATTCAATTAAAAATCCGCAAAGGAGTGAGCCAGTGATAACGAAAGCGCGAAGTAGCAAGGGGTCTCTGTCTGTATGTATGTATGTATTTATGTATGTATGTACGCATTTGCTTAGGAGATGGAGCACTCTTCTTGGGATCAAGAGGTCGCATGTTCGATTCCCAGCTCCTCCATGTTTTATGTTGAAGTGTCCTTGGGCAAGACACTGAATCCTTAATGCCCCCGATGAGCATGCTGCATGGCTGACGCAGCTATCGGTTAGTTAGTGTCTAAAAGGGAGAAAGTGTGAAGCACATTGTAAAGCGCTTTGGGAGGTCTTCATTGACTTAAAGCGCTATATAAATGCAGAACATATATATACACACACACACAACCTTTTGGATAAGTTTTGTGCTTATGGGATGTATGTAACATGTATATATTTTTGGCCACCGATAAACCTTTTTTGATTTTCAAAGTAGCAATGTCAATTGAATTAACCTAAAACTGAAAAATTGTGTTCACAGGAAAGCAGTAAACATTCCTGTGTTTGCTAATGGCAACATTCAACATCTGAGTGATGTGGAACGCTGCATTATGGAAACAGGAGTGCAAGGGGTGATGAGTGCAGGTACACAAAAAGCAGTCTTTTACGGTGATCTTATCTCTTTTTTAATTCACTTAAAATACATTGACTTTTTAGAGGGTAACCTCCACAATCCAGCTTTATTTGAAGGGCGTAGCCCTCCAGTTTGGGAGATGGCAGAAGAGTACATTGAAGTGGTGAGGCAGCATCCCCCATGCACCTTGTCCTATGTACGAGCACATCTCTTCAAGCTGTGGCACCACACGTATGTCTTTGTTTTTCTGTGTATTTTCTCCTTTTTGTATCATCGTATGGTAACCATATAATACACACTTTTTTTCTTGGCCATCCAATAAGATTCCTTTTATTTGTTTTTCCTTTTTTATTGTTATGTGAATCTTATCTATGTATGTTTTGAACATCCTATTTTTTAACATTTTTGACTCTTAAAGTTAGGCTTGCGAGATTGATGGTAAAAACGGTATAGAGAATACTCTTTACATATATAATCTATACACTAGTTTCTTTGGGGCTGCAAAAAATGTACTGAGCATCTAAGTCCCACAATAACATCTCACGGCCTCCCTATAACTAGTGAGCTGTCGTCAGCATCCATGGTATCCATCATAGCAGGGGTCACGAGATATGGCTCGCAAGGCAGAAATGGCTCTTTTCATGAGCACATGTGGCTCGAAACTAAAATGCTACTCATGCAAAGTTACTCTGGAGCGTTCCAATTCTGACAAGCTCAGTCATGTTTGGTGCGTGCTTAGCCGAATCAGGGCTGGGTGAGCGGTAGAAATGGGTAGATCTCTGCACACATACTGTAGCATGCTCCTCTTCTCTCACACGCGCCCACTGCCCTGAATGGAAATACATCCGTGAACTTCTTGTTTGCAGTGTTTTGTGACATTTTTATAAAAGAACCTTGTTTTGAAACAATTATTTATGAAAGAAAAAAATTAAGGTGAAAATGAGCCTCAATGATCTTAAGTAACTTTGGGAGGGAGACAGATTTTAAGTGGTATATTTGTTGGGACACTGGATCTGACATTATTTTTATTTCATAAAATCTATCAAATCATCTACAGTGAAAAAAAATGCACTTAAAAATGTGATTTTGGTGAGCGGGTTTGGCGGTTTTGCTGAATTTTCTCTTAAAATACATGGTATGGCTCCCACTCTCAAAAAAAAGAATCCAGACTGTGGAGTATAGTGACACATATGGCTGAATCAATTTTATTTTGTTTGCAAATCCAAGTTTTCATTTTTTTCATCAATTTTATAGAAGTTGAGTCACATTTATCTAAATAGCCATCACAGAAACTCAAAGGGCTGCATGAGGATTTCAAACCTGCATGAGGGCAAAGAAAACCCTAGCTTGAGGAAAAATTAGGAACCTTGAGACGGGATCACATATGAGGTAATCCCTGTTACAGGTTAACCAGGCTGTTGAGTGGGCACCAATAGACAAAGATGGTCAACATGAACAATAGACATAAGCAATAGCTTATATTGGAAAAAAAAATCCAAGATAGCAACATGCCATGAAGTTTTTTCAGATGTATGTCTTTAAGAGCATCAAACTTTTTCTATCCACTGGACCCTCATCTTTTTGCCTACAAGGCAAACTACTCAGTTGATGATGAGATAAACACTGCGCTGGACCACCTGGAAAACCCCTCAGAGTAGAGTGAAGATCGTGCCTAAAAACATCCAGCCCGACCCAGGCCGTGGGTATTAAGGCCCAGCCCAGCCCGACAAAATAAGTTGATGTGAGAGACCGAGCCCAAAAAAAAACCGCCCACATTTGCATATTTGTGATGACGCCGAGAATTTGTGCACACTGTTGGACAATAAAAAGGGAACCACAGAACACATGACGCATGTGTCATGTAAAGACAGCCACAAGGTCATGGTTGTAAAGTGTGCTGTTTCCGCAAAGTGTGGTGATAAGAATGGCTACTGTAAACAATGGACAGTGAGCACAGCGCCGGTTTCCAAGTGACTTATTTCTCATAACATTGGCGACAAGGATGGAGTTTCCACTCTTGCCCCTTCCTCCGTTCCTTACCCTGCTTGGCGATACGCGAGTCCCGTGGCCGTGTTGGTTAGAATCTTGTGAGACTTTTATTGAAGCCATTGGGCTGATTTGCGCTAGTTACGCGCAAAGTTGGGCACTGCTATTCCATAGCCTTTGCAGTGGGGGCTAACACATCTTTCAAAGCCTTGAATCGCCATGATATTTGGAGACTGTATTGCATATCTCTCCAGACACTTTGCCGCTCTGCAGAACGTCATTGTGCGGCGAATTATCTTCTGGATGCATCAACAGCGGCCCGTGAGTCGGTCCACCATTACATCGCTGAAGTTCTGTGCTTAGCTATCCTCTGCAGGTTCTGAGATTTGGAATATGAGACAAACCTGAAACTGCGGGCAAGCTCTTTTTATCACAGGGCGACACGTCACGTATTAAAAAAACAAAAACAGCGAAAGAGAAGCCAGGCACAGCCTACGTTATTGATTGACATTTCAGACCCTATGTCAGGATACTCTTCTTGGATCGAGCTTTATGTTCAACACCATCGTTCCCCAGATTCTTGTAGAGAACTCTCCCACCTATGACCTTCCTCAATCTGCCACTGGATTATGGGCTATCCTTTCTGAAAACCCAGTTTTAAACTCGGCCACCATGTATGTCTTTTCTACCCCAAAACCAAACAAGCGCAAAAGACGGTGAAAAAATATGTATCCAGCTTATGTATTAAACAAATTAGTATTCATATTTTTTTCTTCAAACCTTATTTTGAAAATAGGTTGCTGCTAATATATTTTCACTAATTTTGACTGTACTGTTTTTCTGATGCACTTGCGACTTACAGCAGTCTCTGAGTACTACCTTGTATATCAGACCTGGGCAAATCACGTCCCTGTCCGGCCCGCGTAAGACCAATCATAAACACCATAAATTAAACAATTTTTTAAAACTTTTATTTTGAAATTTTATTTTGACTACATATACACGTCATAGACGTAGCGCCTTCACGCGCGTATACACTTGAGTGAGTAAGGGTGATACTGTTTGCCAGGGTACCCTCAAGATGTCGGCACACCCCAAGAAAAGAAAAGTTGATAACGAATGCCATATTTTCAACAAGACATGGACTGCCAAATATTTATTTACAGAAATTAAAGGTAAAGCAGTGTGCTTAGTCTGTGGTACACAGGTTGCTGTGTTTAAAGAATATAATTTGAATCGCCACTACACGACCAAGCATGAAGATGAATACAGAAACCTGTCTGGTGAAGAGCGTGCAAGGGAGTCTGATTCATTGCTTGCAAAACTACAAACCCAACAAGGTTTTTTCACTAAACTTCACACTTCCAGAGATGCAGCCGTCAGGACAAGTTATGTAATTTCTCATAAAATCGCCAGAAAAAGTAAGGCATTTTCCGACGGAGAGTTTATTAAGGAGTGTTTATTGGACTCTGCTGAGCTGATGTGCCCAGAAAAAAAGGGCGCGTTTGAGAACGTTTCACTCTACCGTCGCACTGTAACGAGGCGGATTGAGGACATCGCGGGAAATTTAGAGCTTCAGCTGAAGAAAAGAGCGGCCGACTTTGACTTTTTTTCTCTGGCTTTGGATGAGAGCTGCGATGTACGTGACACCGCCCAGCTGCTCCTCTTCTTACGTGGGATAACCGCAGACTTTCAAATCACGGAGGAGTTGGCAGCCATGCAGTCAATAAAAGGGACAACCACAGGTAATGACTTGTTCAGAGAGGTAAATGCATGTATGGACATGTTAGGACTGAAATGGAACAAGCTTGCAGGTGTGACAACAGATGGTTGTCCAAATCTTGTCGGGAAAAATGTTGGACTTTTAAAGAGAATGCAGGATAAAGTGACAGAAATGAACCCTGATCAGAAATTGACATTTTTGCATTGTATCATACATCAGGAAGTGTTGTGTAAGACAGTGTTAAAAATGAAACATGTTGTTGATTCTGTCACTAAAATAGTTAACTTCATCAGAGCGAGAGCTTTAAATCACAGACAGTTTGTTGCTTTGTTGGAGGAAAATGAGGCTGAACATGGTGACATAAGCTATCACTGCACTGTTAGGTGGCTCAGCCTTGGCAAAATTCTGAAAAGAGTCTTGGACCTGAGAGACCAGATTCAGGAGTTCTGTGTTCAGAAAGGTCATGACGTCTCAGAACTTTCAGATGAAGACTGGTTGGCAGACCTCGGATTCACTGTGGATGTGACTGCACTAATGAACGAACTTAATGTCAAACTGCAGAGCAAGGGCCTTTTTGTGCATGAGATGTACAGTGCAGTGAAGGCTTTTATGAGAAAACTGCAGCTTCTCTCAAGCCAAGTGAAGGACAACATTCTGACCCACTTGCCAACACTTAAGGAAGCCAAAAGATCAGGCGATCACCTCCAAAAGTACTCAACCATGTTAGAAACATTGCATGCAGAGTTTTCAAGGCGATTTCAAGATTTCAAAACTCTTGAGAGTGAAATGCACATGGTCTCTTTTCCCTTCAACTGCAGTGTGGATGATGCGCCAAGTGAAGTTCAGATGGAACTCATAGATCTGCAGTCTGACACACTTCTGGCAGATCACTTCAAGTCAGTCTCACTGCTGGATTTTTACTCCTCCCTCAAAGAGGAGAACTTTCCACACCTGAGGAAGCATGCTCAGAGGATCCTAGTCCTCTTTGGATCTACCTATCATTGTGAACAGACATTCTCAGTTATGAAGTTTAATAAATCCAAACATAGATCCTCTATGACTGATGACCACCTCTCAGCTGTCCTTCGCATAGCCACTTCAGACATTCCGCCAGATTTCAATGCCCTTGTTCAAGCCCAGAACAGACTGGATTATTCTCACTGAAGAGGTAACATGAGGTGGAGAACATTACAAGTTATTGTTTGTGGAAATTAACAAGTTAAAAATAAATTGCACTGGTTCAATCATTGTTTTTCTTATTTAACCAATACACCACAATTTCACATAGCCTAATATAAATATTTACAGAGTGCTATATTCTTCTGATTATCAGCATCAGCTATTCAAAATATTTAATTTGAGCATTTTACAATGAAAGAAAGTTGGTGGCCCTCTGACACAATTCAGGTTTCTCATGCGGCCCCTGATAAAAAATAATTGCCCACCCCTGTATATTGCCCAACCAACATTCTACTTATCATCTTTCTTTTTTGAGTCTTTAATTACACGATTTGCTTGGAATGCAAGATCTAATCTTTTTGTATACAATGTTATCACTAACAATAAAGGCACTTCTATCTAAAGTTGTAGACTTGAGGACGAAGAAAAACGAATCTTTTTCAACATGGTCAACAACTTATTGTTATCAACAGTACTTAAGTTTCACAACGCTCAATGTTATGTGTCTGCCTTTGTTTTACAATTAATAACAGCACTGTCATCCACAGGTACTTAAAATAAAATAAAACTCTGGATCTGGTGCCAAAAAAGTGTGATCACGACACCCTATTATGGATTTTAGTTTGTTTCTTTAAAAATATTTTTTTAAATAGATGATGTCGAAGTTGCTGCTACGGGTAACCCCAAAAAACCATTTACCTTGGGCTAGAAAACGAGGAGAAAAATGCTGTCTTTAGGTAACTCTGAGTTTCTGTAGCTTTTATTCTTCCTTGGTATTTTTAGCATTTGTTTTTGGTTGCACCACACAACACAGCAACATCTTGAGGTTAAATATTAAACCTTTTAAAATCAACTTTTCTGACAACGTTGACGTTTTCGGTGGTCTTTTTTTAATAGGTGTGATCTCTACGGGCTGAACAAATAAATGTCACTGATATGTTTATTGAATATGTTGTATTTTTATGTCTTTGGCTTGTGAAAAAAATAGGAAATGAAAGACGCATTTTTGTCTTGTAATCTGGTTTTTCTTTGATTAATACCGTATTCTCCGCACTATAAGGCGCACCGGGTTATAGGGCGCACCCCGAAAAAAAAGTTTTTGGTCCTATTTTTGACATACATAAGACGCACCGGATTATAAGGCGCTACAATGGGAACGTGGACAAAACAGTCAGATAGTTCAGTCCAACTTATTACCCCCTTAATATTCCCAAAGCTTGCAAAGACGCAAATACGTGTCGAGAACACGTGCGGATGCGGTATCCGTACAATGTCACTCAAATGCATCGTTCCATCATTCGGAAGGTTAAAGTCTTGGGATTCAAGAAATGCCAACCATTCCTTAGTTTATATTTTCTTTTTCGCTCGCAACTTTACTGTGCATATGACAATAAACACTTGGAAATGAGTTTAATTTAAAAATAGACACTCCATTCCATCCATTATCTGCACCGCTTATCACAGAAACATCGAGTTCAGTCTGAAACTAGATATATAGCCGGAGTAGCTCACCGAAGTCGTTGTGTTCATAATAATGTGCAGCCGTCGTCCTCTTATATCCGTGAGTGTAGTAAATCCAGGAGAATAAAATATTTACAAATACAGTATAGTAAAAAATGCTTTCTGTATGCCGTCAGCCATGTGCTATACACATTCATCTTTTTCGGCCAATTGCAGGCTTTGTTTTGCCGTTTAAGCCAATGCCAGCCTGTGAATGATAAAAAGGATCCGCCTCTTGACCTCCGAATAACTTTAGCCAATAGTGATCGATTCAACTGATGATTGACACATCTTTTTTGGCCAATTGCAGGCTTTGTTTTGCCATTCAAGCCAATGCCAGCCTGTAAATGATAAAAAAGATCCGCCTCTTGACCTCCGACTAACTTTAGCCAATAGTGATCGATTCAAATGATGATTGACACATTGGTTAGCCAATGAAACGCCGGTAAATAAATCCCAGCATACACCGCAGACTACTTGGCGTTCGGGAGAAAATCTAGTTGGCGGCTGCAAGTTAGTTGCAAGACTTTGCGAATTAATATTGATCCATAAATAAGGCGCACTGTATTATAGGGCGCATGGTCAGCTTTTGAAAAAAATAAAGGCTTTTAGGTGCGCCTTATCGTGCGGAAAATACGGTGTATATATATATATATTTTTTTAATTTTGTTTTTGTTTTTTTTGCTTACACTACTGTTGGAATAGGTTCTCCATAGTTTAACAACGTCAATCACGTTTGCATGGGGCAACACAAAAGAGAACTGGAGGTGGCTGCCTCGCCATTTGGAATGCAATCAAATAAGAATGTAGGCACCAAGCCAGGAACCGTCAACAGTGGGGCAAGCTGTCCAGAACTGCGTCGTCCTTATTGGTGCCCCAACAACTCATGCAATTAAGGGAGTCGTGAACAAATCAGAATACTCTGTACATAAATCTTATGTCATGTGGTGTCTTGTTTTAGGCTCCAGATCCACCAGGACCTGAGAGAGGAGTTGGCTAAGGTGAAAACACTTGACTGTTTGGCTGATGTTAGTAACCGGTTAAAACTGCGATGCCAGGTAACATCTGTTTTCAAATCACATAAGAGGAAAAATCATTTTTCCTCTTCAACACAAGTTGCTAAATATTCCATCCAGGAGGAAATTGCTAGCGGAAATGATGCTAGTAGGAACAGCAGCCTCCCCTTCCCGCACTGGATCTGCCAACCATACGTCAGACCACTGTGAGTTACGTTTTTCTTTTTTCCCCTTACCGTCAAGTCTTGTAAAGGTATACCCAAATTCTAAAAGAAGCAAAATGTGAAAAAATAGTACAATTTTCTGCATATTCAAAGGGGATTTTAATGTCTTGTAGTACGCTGAATGCATTAATACAGCACTTTGAGTGGCAATTTATTGCCCGGAAAGTGCATTACAAATACACTTTGATTTGATTTGATATAGGAATTTTTCTGATTACTTGTTAATCTGAAAAAACAGCTGTTACAAAATTACAATAATTTGTAGCTTTATTTTATTTGTCTATTACAGGCCCAAAGATGTGTCTGGCAAAGGCAGCATCCAGAAATCAGGAGCAAAAACAGCCCGATGCCAAAACGGCATATTTGAGGACACAACTAAGTCTGCTCAAATGCTCTCCAAAAACAAACAGAAGAAAAGATCACGCAATCCCAACAAGAACTTTTCCCCTGATCAAAAACGTAAGTTTAATATGAGTGTAAAGTATGCAGATTTTGAATTGAGTCCAATTGCATTTTCTCTGTTAAAAGAAGAAACCTGATGCCTGTTTGTAGCCACCACTGCTATATAGGAGAAGCATGTTTGCAGACAATTGTGATAAAATACATGCCTAATAGGGAAGAAATTGCACCTCTCAATTAAGAATAGGTGTTGACATACCGTTTTGGGACATGAATAAAGCTTTGGAGCATTTACCCGGTATGAAGTAAGCACTGAAGACGATTGCCTTTTTAATGAATCCAATTAAAATTGACCTATTTGTACAGTATGTCAACATCCATTCTCAGTTGAGAGGTGCTATTTCTTCACCATTTGGCGTGTATTTCATCACAACTGTCTGCAAATATGCACCTCATCTATAGCAAATAGCAATAGCAAATTGATCTATATACCACCTTTTAGTATAAAAATCCTGCTTATCCTGCTATGTAAAATAAAAACATCATCAGTAGGCTGCTTAAAAACTCCTCCCTTACCCCATTTTTTGTTGTAAAGTTTGCAACCCAACATTTATGTTGGGTAGGTTTTCAGGTTTATTTCAGATATTAAATCACTGTGTTTACTCTATATTCTGACAACCCAGGGCATGACATTAGGACAGCATTCTCGTGTTTGCTACAATAAGAAAGAACTAGCATATACCAAGACTCTTCCGTTGTTTATTAGGCCAGTTTAAAGCATATTACCAAATATGCAATTTTTATAAAAACAACAAGAATTTAAACAAGATTTAAAGAAGAAATCGAGCAAAGATTGATTTTTGTATTGATAAAGTTGATTGTTACAAATATGTTGATTGATGCAAATACAAAACACATTTGTTTCAACTTTGTATAATAAAGTAGTTAAAGGTGCAGCCCATAGCTTGAGCTATTTTCTAAACGTTGTAAGTAGAATTTCTCTCTGTTAAGTTTGTGTTAATAATGGCCAATTGAGGTCAAAGAGCCTTTATATAATTTTTACACCTTGCTTTTTTGCTCTTATCTTATTTTTTATCATCGATGATCCGGCCACTGAGAGCATTACACTGGAGCAAAGAAGGCAAGGGAATGGGGGAAGAAAGTGATTTCACGCGCATGCTTGCATTTTTTCTTTTAGTCTTGGAAAAAAATGGTCAAAGTAGGAAATCGATGGTTTCAAATGCAGTCCACATGCCAACCCTAATAAAAAAGGAAAAAAAGTTTATTCAAGCGTGTCTAAGAAAGTCACCGTACTTGCACGTGCAATAAAGGGTCATGACAGATGCTACTTTTTAAAGTGATAATATTGTCTAATTGAAAACATCAGACTTGTTGAAAAATATATGTTGCCCAATAGGATTGAGTCTTTAGCATCATGTAAATTGTCAAGTCAAGTCATTTTCTTTGCTCTTGGGATCACCAGAAGACCGGCACTCTCAGATCGTAGGCTTCGGACCGGGATATAGGGGCAAATCAGATCTGAAAGATAAGAGGGAGCAAGTCCATGTATGATTTTGTATAATACTAAGAGAACCTTGAAATCACATCTAAGGCTAACTGGGAGCCAATGCAGGTTAGCCAAAATCGGTGTTATGTGATCGTACTTTTTTGTCCTGGTTAAAAGCCTCGCTGCGGCATTTTGTACCAGCTGAAGAGACTTGATTCTAGACTTCAGGAGACCAGAGAGTAGTGCATTACAGTAATCGAGACGGGAGGTAACAAACGCATGAATTATAATTTCCGCATCCGACTAAGACAGTATTGAACGGATTTTAGCAATGTTACGAAGATGGAAGAAAGCGGTTCTAGTAATTTTCTTTACATGCGTTTCAAAGGATAAATCAGGGTCAAATATGACACCTAAATTTTTAACTGAGTCACTCTGTGTGATGTGACATATGTCAATGTTCACAGCAGTTTTTGAGAATAAGTCACGGCATTTATATGGACCAATGACTAACATTTCGGTCTTTTCAGAGTTAAGACGCAAGAAATTGGACCCTACTTTCTGTTGGTGATGCATTTCGAGCCTCCCTACAAAAGACAAATTTCCGCCATGTGGAAGTTGTGTGTGTTTTTTTTTTAATTAACAATTATTTTTTTTATTATTATTGCGGCTATTAAACCATTTACAAATATGCCAAACTAAAGGCTCTTATCCTACCAAATATTTTCCTACCAATTTTTTCTACCGATTACTGTTCATAAGAAAAAATGATCAGCTGTTTTATTTTTTAGCAGGTAAGATGCCAAAATGTAATCAGTGATATTTTTTTACGAGTGTCAAAATGCAAATTTATGGAACACTGTACTTTTTTTTTTTAATATATATATGATGAGTCTTTTTCCTCCAAACAGCAAAGTACATCAAATGTGAACAGTGTGGCAATCCAAAGGTAAAGGTCTTTTTTTTCCCCTCTTTTTACTCAACACATTTTGTTTTGTGTCCATGGCTGATTTTCAATCACAATTGTGTTACTATGGGTGGGTACCTTTTAACACTCAAAGTGATCATTAATGTAACTACAAATTTCTGCATCAAAGACGTTTTGGACCCAATTTTACGTTCTTGAAATGATTTTTATTTATTGTTTTTTTTCCCAGGGAAATAAATGTGTCTTCAACCTCTGTCGAGGATGCTGTAAGAAGAAATGCTACAAAGAAGTGGCAAACTGTTTAAGTCAGTATATATAAACAAGGAAAAACATTTACCGTATTTTCACAACCATACGGCGCATCTGATTTTTGGGCACGGGTCTCCTCTGCTACGTCAGCCTTACAACAACACTGACAAGCATACAAGTGTGCATATTTAAAAGAACAACGGGAGCAAAACTGAGTAGTTGTGGTTTATGTAAGTATTGATTACAAAGAACTGATATGGTTTAATCATCAATAGCGCAAGCATGCTAAAATACACCGTAAAACAACTGGTACCCACATTTTTTACTGATAATCGTGATCAATCAAATCCATTGAAGTCTCATCCTCTGTTTCTGTGCTAAAACTCTCAAACATGCCAGGTTCACTTTCTTCACTCTGTCACTTTCCGTGCCATGCGGCTCCTGGGAGTTGATGCGGAAGCTCAAACAACAGTTCCGGCAGACACGTTAGCCCAAGCATCTACAATCCATGTGCAAGTAGTGGCGTAACCCACCCGTCCTCCACTCTTGGTGAAACTGTGGTCTCCGTCGCTCATCCGTGGCCCACACGCCGGTCGCAGCCTAACTTCGTACAGCTGGTTCACACCAACTCTGTCACCTCGCCTTGTTTCCGCAAAAACTCAACTGTGTTTTATTGACCGATCGGCGTTTGTGTTTCAGCTTCTTCAACTCCCGTCGTTTCATTAATGTTCAATTCTCCCGCGGCTGCTCGGTTTCCATGTTCTTCCACGTAGCTAATGGCCATCACTTTAAATTGTGCTTCATAAGCTTTGTCTACCATTTCTCAAGGTTGTTAAAACAACGATTTGCCGCATAACGCACATGAGCGCTCTTTTATATACACACACACACACCCACGTTCACCCTTTAGCATTCTCGTGCTGTTCTCTGTTACATCCATCCGCCATACAACACAACGGTCCATACAAAACTGCTCGGAAGGATGTGCTGCAAATTTTGAAGAACATTCAAGACTTTTATGTGCGCCCTATGGTATTGAAAATACAGTAGTTCATTTTTATATTTAGCTATCAATTGCAGGGAATGGTTTTAAATAATAATGACATTTTTTGTTGATCCTGTCCCTCCCTCCTTTTTTTTAGAGGTCCTTTGATTGTTTTGTTTTGTTTTTTGCTTGTGGTGTGGGGTTATAAGCATGTTTTTTTTTTTCTAATTTCTTTTTGAATTGAATATTTGATTTGGTGGACATTCAAACAATTCAATTGTATTTATGTTGCAAATAATTGTATTTTCTTTGTGCAAAACACTGTCCCAACTTAATTAAAATTAAGTTTGTTTCTTCGACAGGCCATGGATTGAAGTTTAGGACCAAGGCAGATGCAAGAAAAGGTCAAGATGACAAGGGAAGCAGAGCGATGGATAAAGATGGCAGCCCCCCCTTAGACTCCTTAACATCAATCTTTAATGCAGCACAGGTACAAAATGTAGCCTCCACCATGGACTTGAGTTCTGCCATGTCATCTTCATAAACCTTGTTAAAATGCTGACATATTTCTTAAACATTTTTTTCATCTGATAAACACAAATGTACACTTTTCCTATATTGTATATCACAAATCCAAAGCTAAATAATATAAAAATTATGTTCAGATGTTAATCGGTCAACAGTATTCCATCCAAGTTGCTGTTAAAAAAAAATCACTGCTGTAAACTCAAAAACATTTTATAGACCTGCTTTGAATACAGTTTGTATTAAAACTAGCTGTAATGAGAGAAGTTGTGTTGGTTCTATAACCTTAACATTTTTGTTCAGTCAATGTAAATACAGGATAACCATCATTTGTAAATGAAATGGATCAACTCCAGTACTCAAAAGTGTCCTAGTTGACCCTTTGCCTCAACTATCTTTTCTCTTATTTGTTAATCCGATGAGAATAATTCTGTTTTGGTAGACCAGTTTACCCAGACGGCCAAGCACAAACTATGTTTAAACTATGTTCAAGATCTGTTTGGATAGATAGCCATGATGGACATAAAAACCTTGCTGTATTACGCCTTAACGTTCCGAATGTCGAGTCTTCATGATGTCACCAGTCACTGGAATACCACTGGAAAGCTTATCCTGTTGGGATTCAATATATGATGACCATTTCAAAATGGACTTATCACAGAAACATCCCCATCAGTCTGAAAATTATGCCCATAAACGAGATAGCTCACCCAAAAGCGCTGCGAACTTCCCCTCACGACACGATTCCCTGCAAATATGGTATGGTTGCATTCATGAAAGTCCAGTGAATCCAACCAAGCAAAATATTTACTCCAAAACACATGATGAAAAAATAGCATTTCTGCATCGTTTGACGATCCTAGTTGTAATCCGTCTGTTAGGTTTGATAACTCTCCTTTAAGAATAAACAGACTTGTCAAATTATTTTGAATACCGTATTTTCCGGACTATAGGGCACACTGGGTTATAGGGCGCACCCCCCAAAAAATAGTTTTTGGTCCTATATCTTCCATACATAAGGCGCACCGGATTATAAGGCGCTACAATGGGAACGACGACAAAACAGTCAGATAGTTCAGTCAAACTTATTACCCCCTTAACATTCCGAAAGCTTGCAAAGAAGCAAATCCATGTCGTAGACAGGCGCGGATGCGGTGTCCGTACGATGTCACTCAACTGCATCGTTCCAAATATCATTCGGAAGGTTAAAGTCTTGGGATTCAAGAAATGCCAACCATTCCTTAGTTTCTATTTTCTTTTTCGCCCGCAACTTTACTGTGCATATGACAATAAACACTTGGAATTGAGTTTAATTTAAAAATAGACACTTCATTCTATCCATTATCTTCACCGCTTATCACAGAAACATTGAGTTCAGTCTGAAACCAGATACAGGGAAAATATATAGCCGGAGTAGCTCACCGAAGTCGTTGTGTTCAATAATAATGTGCAACCATGGTCCTCTTATATCCGTGAGTTTAGTAAATCCAGGAGAGTAAAATATTTACAAATACAGTACAGAAAAGTAAAATACTGTTTTCTCTATGCCGTCAACCCAACATGCTATTCACATTCATCTTTTTCGGCCAATTGCAGGCTTTGTTTTGCCCCTTTAGCCTGTGCCAGCCTGTAAATGATAAAAAGGATCCGCCCCCTTTACCTCCGAATAACTTTAGCCATTAGTGATTGATTCAAATGATGATTGACACATTGGTTAGCCAATGAAACGCCGGTATATAAATCCCAGCATACACCGCGGACTACTTCGCGTTCGGGGGAAAATCTAGTCGGCGGCCGCTTTCATTAGTTGCAAGACTTTGCGACTTAATATTGATCCATATATAAGGCGCACTGTATTATAAGGCGCATGGTCAGCTTTTGAAAAAAAATTAAGACTTTTAGGTGCGCCTTATAGTGCAGAAAATACGGTACTTGCGTTAGCCTGACGTTTTGATTGACCCTGCTCTTGGCCAATTGCAAGCTTTTTTTTTTTTTATGGTCCCAAGCCTGTGACAATCTACGAGGGCCTGTTTTGAGAAAAAAAAGGTCATGCACAATTCGGCTTCAAAAATCTTTAGCCAATAGTGACCGATTCAAATGTGGATTGACACATTGGTTAGCCAATGAATTCCCAACATAAGTATGTACACATTTACGGTTTGGATTCAAATCCGAGCCTATGGTAATCGTGCGCAAAGCCAAAATTGATTCATTTTTATGAAACATCATGTGCAAGCATGCACATCATGGATTGACTTTTAGAAAGAGAGGTCAAACATTAACATCTCTTTTACACTGTCTAAAAATGGCCAAAGTAAAATACACATACAAATTTTTAAGGGCTGTTAACTGGTTAAATGACTACTTTTGGAAACGCTCAAACCTACCATTGGAAAAATTTGTAAAATGCATGTTTAGATTTTCAGAATGTGATCAAATTTGACAAGGTAATAGCTAAGGCTTCAAACTGTTGTCTCACATGTTTTGCAGCTAAAATGAACATGCTACACTCATCCGCAGGCATTTGATTGCAAAAAAAAAAAAATAATAATCAGGCGATAATAGAAACTTTATATTTTTGTGTGTTCCAACTGAGATTACGCAATGTTAGTAGCAGTTGCAGTGATTATTTCAGTTTGGAATATTATTTTGTATAATGTACAATATTGTTGTGAAGTGAAAAATCTTGAAGTGATAACTGATTTGTATTACCAGTAAACTGTGATGATTAAAATTGAATGAATATATGGATTCATGTTATATATTTGTCGCCGATTTACAATTTCAACCTCGATAACACTAAATTTTGGGAACCCATGGATCTCTGTTGGGACCCATAGATTTTTGAGCATGCGAGTCCCTGGGACCCATCACTTTTCAGAGGTAAAATGAACACTGTAAAGCTGGGGTATCAAATATGGCGGCCACACTAGTAGATTTAAGAGAAAGATGACGAAAGCAAAGAGGGAGAAAAGGAAAGAGAAAAACGAGTGAACAAGAGAGAGAAAAATAGACAGCACAATAGAGGGAACGAAAGAGACGTAGAGAGCACAATATAGAGTGTGAAAGTAAGAGAGGAAGATGGAGAAAAAGAATGAGAGAAGCTAAAAAGTGAAGTTGAGAAAGGGAACAAAAGCGTAAGAGAGAAAAAAAAGGGACAGAGAAGGAGAGAAGAGCGACAGTGTGAAAAAGAGTGCGCGCGATAGTCAGGAACAAAGGCTAAACATTGTTTTGTTTTTGTTTTTTTAAAGATTCACCACTAGCCAGGCAGTCGGAAAAAGAAGAAAAGTATGAGATTGGCATCAATCATAAGCTATTGAACAGAAGTGGGTCTTAGTCTAGATTCAAAAACCTCCACTGAGGCTGCGGATCTTATCTCCAGAGGCAGATCATTCCACAGCACCGGGGCCCGGATGGATAACGCTTGCCAGCCTGCAGGCTTCTTCTTGGCTCTTGGAGTCACAAGTAGACAGGCATGTTAGTAACGTTTTTAGTCAAAAGTCTCGCTGCCCTTTCATTCTTTACTTCTACCTTTCTTGCTCTTTTCTTTTTTCCACTTTTTCTCCCTTTTTCTGTTGTCTCTCTTTTGCCTTCTCCTTTGTTCCTTTTCTTTCTCTCACTCTGTTTTAGAGTAGAATGCACCTGCAGAGGCTGTGGTGGCACAGTCACAAAATGCAGAGGAGTGGGCCAGGGATGTAATCATGTGCTACCTGAGTAGTGCAGGTTTTTAAATGTCAGCTGAATTTACTTCAACTTTCTCTTTGTGTGAACTTAACATCAATCTTTTTACATAAAACTGCTTCACTTTTTGTCTACATATAGAATACAAATTAGCGTGTCCGCAGCACTGTTCTGAGGTCATGGGTTCAAATACAGCTGCCAGCCTTTCTGTGCGGAGTTTGCATGTTTCTTCCGGGCACTTGTTCCACCCACATTCCAAAAACTTGTGTGTCAGGTTAATTGGCCGGTCCAAATTGTCTCTACGTTTGAATGAGCGGGCGAGTTGTCTCTATGTGCCCTGTGACTGGCTACCAGGTTCAGGGTGTCATCTGCCCCCTGCCCGAAGACAGCTGGGATGAGCTCCAGCACCCCCGCGACCCTGAGTTTAAACAGTGCAAATATGATTTTCAATGACGACGCATATTGGTGTGATAGTTCATGTATTTTTGCTTCATATTTAATATGACAGAAAAAAGGATAATAGTCTTGCCCAGTCTCTATGTAAGTCCCTGCCTCTTGGAAAAAAATCGAGGTGTATTCCGTATTTGCTAATAGATTTTTCATGATTTAATTTCGCGCTACAACTTAACTAACTACTAATTTATTTTGAGGTTAGTATTCAAATGTATCACTTTCAAGAGGGACAAAATATTCCAATTCGTATACCAATTCTGAGCGTTTCAAAACCAGTTTGAGGAAATGATCTATTAAATGAAATATCACACGTACAAGTATATAATTACAGAAAAATGGGTAGGTATTATTTTCTAAAAATTGCGTCAGGTGTAGTCCTTTCAAGGTTTCTTCAGTGTCCTCATGCTGAGGTTTTTCAGGTTTTCCTAGCCCTCATTAGATTTTGAGCCGCATAGGAAACCATGATGAAAATGTGTCTTTCAAGTTACAAAAAATGTTAATTAGAATAATTGTGCAACACAGCAAACAATATACAATTCTCTATACTGTACTACTCCAGTCAGAATTGGTAAGTTTTAACAAATGACTGGTTTGTGGTATTTTCCCCCCTTTGCATGTCTTTTTCGTCCTCCAGTGAAGCTTCCTGCTCTCACAAAGCAGCCTCACACTCCCTTGCTTGCACCGCATCGTCAAACTCAGTTTGGAATTGCCACTCACGTTGTTCACGAAGGGAGTCAGAGCTCTTGAATTTTGGCAGCTTGCATCTCACTCGAGTCTTAAGTTGTCGAGTTCCCTGCCGTTTTTTTTCCCCCTCTTTCCTTTTTTTCTATTGTGGTTCATGTTTTTTGTGTGCTGTGCCCAAATAAAATCCCCCAAATAATTTCTAAAATGCCTGGTAGTATTGTATTGTATTTATTTATTCAGCCAGTATATATATATCATAAACATGATATATACAGGAAATCATTTGACACGCGAACCTTTCAACGTGACGTGTCGCCTTCGATCGGCGCCGGGTTTTTAGACCCAACTGTTGTGTTGGGAGTCATTAGGTGACCAAACCCCCAATTCCAACCCTTAATGCCGAGCGCCAAGCAGGGAGGCAATGAGTACCAATGTTTTAAGTCATAGGTATGACTCGGCCGAGGCTTGAACCAGCGACCTCTCAGTCTCTGAGCGGGCTACCGAGCTAGTAAATCTGCCCCCCTCAAAAAAACAGTAATTGACGTTTGATTTATTACATCAAGTATGTGACGTATTCATAGATATTCCACACATGAAAGAGGAATAATTGATTCAGACAAATCATATAGTGAGTTTTTAATGTTTAACTACAAAAATGTTCACATCATTTGGGAAAAGTCCTCTAAGGTAATTTATTCGTGTGAGAGGTGCTTTTGGATGTCCCAACTGAGACATTTTCCAATGCCGAAGAATCCAATGTTGCAGAGGTACTATCGGCAGTTCCAGCCTCCTTTTGAACCAGCTCGGGCTCATCTTTACCAGCCTGAGGTGGGTGGACCAGGACCAGATCAATAAGACCAAAATCTTGGGCTTCCATGGGGCTCATGTAACGGTCTCTTTCCATTGCATTTTCTGAAAAACAACACTAAAGATTCAGACGTTTTTCAAAACTAACAGGACTTTGTAATGAACACTAGAATTCCCGGGAATGTTCTTACTCCGTCAGAATGACCAGCGGACAACCGAAAGGCTGTGTTATTTAAAGCTAACAACTCAAAGGCCCACCTTGTCACCATTGTTCTGTAAATGCGACAAGGTAGGGTTGTTCAAATGGAATGTGGTAACTGTGGTGTGGATGGATGCATAGAGTCAGTTGGCAAAAATTACTACAAAACTATATATCCGATTTCTGCTTCAAAACAAGGACTAATATTGTTTTGTCTTCATTCTGATAAGAAAAAAATACTAATACAGTAACACTATCAAAATACTAATGCAGAAATATTACAACTGATACTTAAAAAAATAAAAACAGTAAAATTTAAAAAACTTAAAGAAATACTACAAAGATACTGGCGTGAAAATACTTAAACACTTCTCCAGAAATACCAATGGAGTAATATAATACAAAAATACTGCTACATAAATATTACGACAGGAATACGAAAATACTCCAATAACGCAGTAGAAATACTACAAAACATTAAAGAATAAAAGCACACTAATACTGTTAAAAAAAAAATTCTACAGAAATACTACAAAATTACTACAAAAGTACAACCAGAGTAATACTACAAAATACAGCCTGATCACACCCCCACCAAACATTTTCCTCGCGTTAGCATAAAAACTGTCATTTCTGAATTGTGTGGTCCACATGAGCGTTTGCTCCATTAGCAGAGCAAAGTTAGCTGTCCTTAAGGCATTCTATATAGGAAAACCAAATGGCTTGAATGGGGTACTTCTGGTGTTAAATCACATAAATACTATGACTAGAGGTGCAGCAATCAATTGGCCAGCATCAGAATCTGCTCTGATCTCAAAAACTTAGGAGAACTGTTTTCGGACTGTTAAAATAAAAGCGAATCGACCAACGATGTCATCTTAGTTGTGAATGATTTATCAATAATTTTTCAATAGTGGAGACCATTGGGATACATTTAGAGCTCAGAAAAAGCTCAAAAAACATTAGGCGCCGTCTTGGGCACTTTTTGTATTTAAAATGGTAAACATCCAATGCTCTGTAACTGAATATATACCAATACTGAACGGTCACCAATTTTACTGTTTTTAACTTAATTATTATTGTGCTTTTTTCTTTTTTTCATATACAACAAAGAACAAAGGGTGGGGTTCATACACCTTTTTAATAGGCAAATTCAAGCACTCTTTAAGGACTTTCAAAGCCAATTTTCCAGTACCATTAAAAGAAGAAATGCATCGGCACTCAAAATAACAAGAGGATAAACCTTAGTTTCAAACCCCAACTCCAGCCCCAATCTTATTTTGGAACCCTGAAATCGGCATACTACCTTGCAGCCCAAACCCTAGCTCTACATCTAACCATAGCTGTAAACCTAGCCCTAATTCTGGTTCTAACCATAACCCCAGCTCTACACCTATTATGCCACCCTGCATTCAGGTCAAAACCCTAATTGTTAGCCTAGATCCCAAACCTACACCTAAATCTAGCTGTAAACCTTAGCCCAGACCCCAAATTCAGTTTAATACTCTAACAAGGACCCTAAACCTTAGTTTCTAACCCTAGCTCCAATCCTATTTGAGCTATACAATAAGTTTAAAACCCTTATTTGAAGCCCAAACCCTAGCTCCTAACCTCGGGGACATGGAAATAATTTCAAGAATTTACAAGCAATTTTCCTTTGAGATCAGGAAATATTGTTAATACCACAATTTTGGTCTGGGTAAACTTACACGGTAGCCCAATGAGATTCATGATTAATCCTTAATGTGATTGATCATTCATTTTAATGATTTTTTTACTTTACTGTAATTTATTTTACATTCTATATATAATTTTTTATATATGAGTTCTCTGATCATTGATTTCAATGTTAACTCATGTGGAGGGCTTCCGCATTGGTAGGGTGTGGTTAGCTGGCTGATAAGGCAGGGCTTAACAATCCTTCCTACGCGCATCTGCTGCCATCCCTATTCGTGCTCTGCGCCTTTCCATAATTGTACTTATTAATTTTCATGATTCATTTTTAAATTGTATGCATTGTGTATGTGTATTTGGTGTTCCAGGTGGTGAAAAGGGGGGATTTTATCATATGTATTATGTACATTGAATGTTTTTAATACAGCAAGTGCTATCAAATACATCTTAATTTGATTTAGTCAAGAAAAATACAGTGGTACCTCTACTTACAAATGTCTACATGGGAAAGTTTCAGGTTATAAAGTACCTGAATGGGAAAATATAGCCTCTAGTTACAAAGGTGTTTCAGGATACAAAGTCAAAAATACAGTACAGTACGTGGCCTTCCATTCACTGCTTCCAGAGATACATGTCTCCTTTCCGACTGTATGGTACCACTAACAAAGAGCTATCATTCACAATAGACCCCACAAAAGACATGCTGAAAAGTGGGAAAGGAGAAAGGAAGAGGAAGGAGAATTTTTGTGGCCATTTAAACAGAGCAAGAGATAATACAAACCAGTACACTGCCGTGCAGGACTTCACAGACAACAAGGAGAAGGACGGAGCCATCATGCCATCAGCCCAAATTAACGACATTTTAGCAAAATTCAACAAAGTCTTGGAAAGGAATCACTCAGAAAAAGTGTTGACAAGTAAGGCTATCGCTTATTATGATGACGTCCGCCTCTCGCATTTCCGACGGATTGTTAAAAGCCGGAAAAAGCAGAAGTCCTTTAATCAGTTTTTGAAGAAACGTGAAGCAAAAAACCCTGCTGAGGACCAGTAAACAAAGAGGCCAGTTGAAAGGTAAATTAATGTTTTTATTATTTCCTTGATTTTTGTTTTTGTTTTACATTATGTGCCTCTCACTTAATGTTTATTGTGCGGTAATCTAATTTTAACATGTAAAAAAATATATATTTTTGCCGAGTTTAACGGATAAGCGCATTAACATTCAAAGGGCGCCTCTACTTACAAATGTTTCAGGTTACAAAGCTACTCTCAGAAAAAATGTAATTCCAAAGTAGCGGTACCACTGTATCGAATCCATTTCAGGTTGGACCCATCCAAGTGAGATGATTTGTGTGAACGGAAAAATAACAAGTGATACGAAGGCACATTTTCACGCCCTCAAAGATTTACTGTGTGCGTCTTTTATCAGCAAAAGGGGACACACAATAGCTAACCCTCTGCCGTGGATCACGTACCATTGATGAAGGGGAACACAGGAGGAAAGGTGGAAGTGGGCCTTACCAATGGTTTCTAGCAGTTGTCCGGTGTGTTTGGCATACAGATTATTAATTTGTTTCTTTAGTTTCAGTATCTCCTCAGCCTGGATGGCAATGTCAGTGGCTTGACCCTGAAACACAAAACCTATTCCTAATCAAAGAAAAAAATTGTATGCAATATTTTATCAATATAACCCAGAAGTCAGGAACCTTTTTGACCCAAAGAGCCATAAAAGCAAAATTATTTTGATTCTTTTAAAGAGAGACGCACCCTATAATATGAGACAAAATTCAACAAAACCACCAAACCCGCTCTCCAGAGAAAAACGAATTTTTCAGCGCATTTCATTTCACTGTGTGACGTTTGATGGGTTCATAAAATCTATGAAACAATAATAATGCCAGAGCCTGTGTTCCATATCAATATAAATACACCACTTAAAATTTGTCTCCCTCCCGCAGTTAGTTAAGAGTGTTGAGGCTCAAATTTTTTCACTTTTGTCCAAAATCATGGTTTCAAAACAAGGTGCGTGCAAAGTTCTTTCGTAAAAATGTCTCGTAATATTGCTAAAAAGGATACCAACTTCAGTGCAGACAGCGCTGGGTAAAGAAGAGAGTGTGTGCATCTGGTCCCGTGTACAGCTCCGCCCATTTCGAATGCTCACCTAATCAAATTGCTCTAGGTGCATTGCTCTGGGTAAAACATTTGTTTTGGGATAAAATTTTGGATTAAGTTTTTAACGAAGTGATTCAACTGTAAAACCTAAATTGTTTAATGAGCTTCCGTGTTATGGATTATTTGAGATTTACAGCCAAGTAAACTGCAGTTAAAATTCTGTCCTATATATTCAGGATCGGACCCCTAGATATGATTAATAAATTGGCCTGGTGTGTCATGAAAAGAGCCATAGGTTCCCGACCCCTGTTATACACTGTCGAAAATCCCTGGTCTTTATTTTGTTGTCAGACATTTCTTACCCTAGCACCTCCAGATGGCTGGTGGACCATGACACGGGCGTTGGGTAAGGAATGCCTCATGCCTCTTGTCCCTGCAGCCAGCAGCAAACTACCCATGCTAGCTGCTTGACCAACACACCAAGTGGATATGGGATTTAGAATGTATTGCATGGTATCATATATGGCCAGGCCAGCTGTCACCACACCACCTAGGAAATTAAGAAAGTTCTTAACCAATACAATGAGTACCATAGGTCATAAACCCAAATGTGAACAGCATTACTAATCCCCAAAAAATGATGGTGATGATAATGATGAATTGGCTGTGCACCCACAGATGATATACCTAATAGGGGGGCAGGACAGAATAAGCATGCCTTTTACCCACTCCCCTCTTGTGCATCTTTTATTACCTTCTTTTATGCATTTCATATTTCTACTTTTTGTATTGCATGAAATATAAAAGAAAAAATATGTTGCATTAGTTTATACCAGTGACAACTCAATGCCAACAGTGCCCCCAAGCACTGGAATGAATGGGCTCACAATGTTCCCATCTGGAATGAAAGGAGCCTATCCGTTATAAATGGGAAAACTTGGTGACAATGCTAACCAGGGAAGTTTCAACATGAAATATAACCATGAGCAAAAGGAATAAGTGGATGTTAACAAGTAGATGCCAATAATTCATGCTAACAACTACATGCTAACGAGTCGTGCTAGGAATTACATGCAAACAGGTAGGTGCAAAAAAAATCATACAAACTGCTATATGGTGATGAGTCATGCTAACAGCTACATGCTAGCAAAAAGATGTTCACAGGTCATGCGAACGGTTACATGCTAAGGTGAAATGCTAATGAGTCAGGCCACTAGCTACATGCAACGACTACATTTTAACAGGTATATGTTGACAAATCTTGCTAAGTGCTACATGCTGATGAGACATCTTACAGGCTATATGCTAACGAGTCATTCTAGAAGCTACATGCTAGCGAATCATACCCACAGCTACACGCTAACAAGTCATGCTAACAACTAGATACTGATACGCTAACAGCTACCCACTAAAGAGTCAAGCTAACTGCTACATGCTAAGGAGTAGATGCTAATGAGCCGCGCTACTGGCTACATGCTAAAGACAGGTAGATGTTAACAAATCATGCTAACTTCTACATGCCAAAGGATACATACTTACGAGTCATGCCAACAGCTACATGCTAAGAAGTAATGCTAAAAACCACATGCTAATGAGTAGACGCTCCCAACTACATGGGTTAGTTTCAATTCATTCATTCTAACGGATGCGTTGCCACCTCTTTTAATCACCAGGAAAATTCCTTTTGATTTTAAAACTTACTTCCGCATGGCGACAATTGTACCTTCACCAAACAAGTAAAATGCAGTCTTTAAGTTATTTCATTGTATTTATTGCACTTCAGAAAAGATTAAATGAGTAGATTTAGATTTAAAATTCTAATGCCAGTTACACAACAATAGGAAGAAATCATCGCTTACCAGGGCTGTTGATGTACATATGGATAGGTTTGTTGTTGCTTTCTGATTGAAGAAAAAGCAGTTGGGCAATAACCAGACTGGCCACAGAGTCATCGATCTTATAGGAGAGGAGACGGAAAGAAATACATGGGATAAACAGATCATCATCGTCATAACACTACAAGTACCCAAGCCAAGCCCTTTGGCTTTACTACATAGAATGCCCAAACTTGCTCTGCAAATGAAGCAAACGCTGGTGTGAACCACACAAGTTAGTAATGACCCTTTGCATGCTAATGTGAAAAAAAAAATGTTTGGTGGGGGCGTAACAGGCCCGTATTTTGTAGTATTTCTCTAGTTGTATTTTTGTAGTATTCCTGCAGTCTGATTTTTGTAGTATTTCCATAAGATATTTTAGTGTATCTGTAGTATTTTTGTAGTGTTACTGTAGATGTATTTTGTAGTATTTTTGTCAAAATATTTTTATGGTAGTATATTTGAAGTATTACTGCCGTATTAATTATGTAGCAGTATCTTTGTTTTATTACTGTAGTTGTATTTTTGCCGTATTTCTGTAGAAGTATTTTGAAGTAATTCCATACGAGTATCTTTGTAGTACTTCTATAATATTATTTACTATTACTGTAGTTTTTGTAGTATTTCAGTTGTAATATTTCTGTATTAGTATTTTTTTCATCATAGTATTACTCTAGTGGAATTTTTGTAGTATTTCTATAGTATTTTTCTTATCAGAATAAGGACCACACAATATATTAGGTCCCTGTTTTGAAGGACTACATTTCATATTTAATTTTAAAGTAATTTTGTAGAATTTTTGTTGTATTTTTGCCAACTGACCATAAATGCATCTATCAACACCTCACCCACCACATTCCATTTTAACAATGGAGAGCAATGGTGACAAGATGGGCAGTTGAGTTGTTAGTTTTAAATAACACAGCCTATTGGCTGTTCGCTGGCCATTCTGGAAGGGTAAGAAAATTCCTGTGACTTCTAATGTTGAAGGTGGGGTGCAGCGTTTTAAAAGGTACGGCTGCAATCGTGACTTTAAGCCAGGAGATGGCAGCAGAGTAAAAGATGTGTTTGCAATTCTTATACACACTCAAATAAACTTGTCTTTTTTTATTTATTTGTTCCATCCCGAACAGACCCGATGAAAGAAAGATAAAAGGAGATAGGCGCAATGGAAAATAAAGCATAGGGGCTCTTTGTATTTAGTTTGGCATTTCAAACACAAACTTAAATATTTTCTCTACTAACTTTGAACTTTTTAGGATAGCTTTAAAATACACACTCCTAATTAAAAGGATGACACTGAAAAAAATTGATCAGAGAAATATTTGTAAAAAATAGACACTTACAGGACCCATTACACAAATGATCCTCTCTCTAAGTAGGCGAGAATATATGTCATAAGCCCGTTCTCCTCTGCCCTAAAATGTAGAAACACAAAAAAGGGAAAGTGAGTCTGACAATTTTCAAATGGTTGTTGTAGAAACTGTTCAAAAATTAAAATCAATGATTTCTGCTGCCAATGCAGATCATTGCCGAGTGAAATGTTCCCAAACTGATTCTGATTGTAAAAATTATTACTGTTTTGGGTGTTATATCGCATACAAAACATTAAAAATAGAAAAAGAAATAATTCCAGAGTCCTTTCTGGCATAATGAATCAGTGACTCATTCATAACGCATAGATGAAATGTACTTTATCACTTACCACAGGAGGTGTCCAAACTTTAGGAAAGTGGGCCAGATTTGGTAAGCTGAAAATGTGTGAGGGCCATCTACTTTGCCTGGCATTCTTTGAACAGTCTTTAATAAATATACCCTAGGTCAGGGGTCAGGAACCTTTTTGACCCAAAGAGCCATAAAAGCAAAACATGTTTTAAAAATAAATTGAGAGAGCCACATGATATATTTTCAGACAAAATTGAAAAAACTGCCAAACACGCTCTCTGGACAAAAGCTAATTCTTCAGCACATTTTATTTCACTGTGTGTCATTTGATTTAATCAAATGTATGAAATGATAATAATGCCAAATCCTGTGTCCCAAATCAATGTAAATATGCCATTTACAATTTGTCTTCCACCTTAAGTTAAGAGTGTTGAGGCAATTTTTTTCCATGAAATTTGTCCTTAATAACGGTTTCAAAAAAATGTGCACGCAAAGTTCTTTTGTGAAAATGTCACAAACTACTGCAAACGATAAGCATATCGTCATATTCACTTCCGGTGTAGACTGCACTGAGCAAGAGAGAAGGAAGTGCCTTGCGCTGTGTGCAGGGATCCACCCACCTGTACTGCTCACCCAATAAAAGTCGTTTGCCAGCATTTTTTTTTTATCAGTTTAAATGGTTTCTTATGAAACTTCTGCATTAAGTTGCTTCGGCTTTATATGGACCAAAATCTGGATGTAATCACTTGACTCTGGAACGCCACAGAGTTATGTGCAATAGTTACCTTTTATTTCGGAGCCATATGTACTCATGAAAAGAGCCATATATGGCTCCCGAGCCATAGGTTCCCTACCACTGCCCTAGGTGAAAGGTTTGCAATGCTGGGCGAACAGCGTCGCCACCCCGGAGCTCGTCTTGGTAGCATTATTAATTGACTCGCAGGGTCTTGTGAAAAAGCGCAGGTGTGCCATTAAAGGAGCTTCCAGTTGCTTCGCCTTTTCACAGCTTTTGTTTCCAGTTAGGGCAGCACAGCAGCGTAGTGGTTAGCACGAAAGCGGCACAGTTCTGACGTCATGAGATTGAACCTTCCTGTGTGGAGTTTACATGTTCTCCCCGTACTTGCGTGAGTTTCCTCCCACATTCCAAAAACATGCATGTCAGGTTAATTGGCTGGTCGAAATGGTCCCTAGGTGTGAATGGGCGAGTGAGTCGTCTGTCTCTGTGTGCCCTGCGACTGGCTGCTGTTCAGGGTGTCCCCTGCCCACTGCCCGAAGATAGCTGGGATGGGCTCCAGCACCCCTGCTGAGGATAAGCAGTGCAAATAATGGATGGATGGATGTTTTCAGTGAGCTTTTTGTCTGGCATTGCCTTTTGAGATTATATCCTTTGAAAACCACCAGTTTCTTGGAAAATTGGGCAGGCGCACTTGTTTGGGATTTCAGTGAAACAATACTCCACTGTCAACTTCCCTTTTTTATTTAAAGTCACAATGTCAGAAATGGGGTAGGCTAAAATTCTCACTAAATGTTAAGTTCTAGGTGGCCATAGGGCTACTGCCATACTCAAGTGAACAGTACTGGCGAGCCACATATTATTAATCTTATGACAGAGGCATCGGGCCAGTAAATATTTGATCACTAGCCGTAATTGGCCCCCGGGCCGGACATTGGTCATGGCTGGTATAGATTTGTTTACAACAAATCTAAAAAAAAAACTTTTGGGCCTGTATTGACACAAATAACTGCTAGTGGGTCATACTTGCTGATTCAAAGTTTGGATGGTACCACCTCTGCCTCAACCTGAGCCAGAAAAACCTTACAAATCTAATTTTGTCAAATCTCGCACCTCTAGGTGCCACCAGTCCCCATTTCCTCTTTTTTGAATGCAACTTTCCACTGCAAATTTGTTAATTAGGTTTGCCCCATCTCAGAAATCAGCTCTGACAGACACATTCTCTGGTACAGCAAGCTCTCCAGGCAAGAAAAACAGGAACTTGACCAAGTGGGAATATAGATACACAAACACTTTAATTATACTGGACTGTCTCAGAAAATTAGAATATTGTGATAAAGTTCTTTATTTTCTGTAATGCAATTAAAAAAACAAAAATGTCATACATTCTGGATTCATTACACATCAACTGAACTATTTCAAGCCTTTTATTATTTGAATATTGCTGATTTTGGCTTACAGCTGAAAAAAACTCAAAACTCCTATCTCAAAATATTAGAATACTTCCTCAGACCAAGTAAAAAAATAATTTTATAACAGCATAACTAAATCAAACATTTGAAAATGTCCATTGATGCACTCAGTACTTGGTTGGGAATCATTTTGCACGGATTACTGCATCAATCCGGCGTGTCATGGAGGCAATCAGCCTGTGGCATTGCTGAGGTGTTATTGATGCCCAGGATGCTTCGATAGCGGCCTTCAGCTAATTTGCATTTGTAGGTCTGGTGTATTTCATCTTCTTCTTAACTATACCCCACAAATTCTCGATGGGGTTCAGGTCAGGGGAATTAGCAGGCCAATCAAGGACAGTGATGCCATGGTCAGTGCACCAGTTACTGGTGGTTTTGGCACTGTGGGCAGGTGCCAGGTCATGCTGGAAAATGAAATCCTCATCTCCATAGAGCTTTTCAGCAGATGGAAGCATGTAGTGCTCTAAAATCTCTTGGTACACAGTTGCATTTACTCTGGACTTGATGAAACGCAGTGGACCAACACCAGCAGCTGACATGGCTCCCCAAACCATTGCAGACTGTGGGAACTTCACACTGGATTTCAAGCAACTTGGATTTTGCTCCTCTCCAGCCTTTCTCCAGACTCTGGCGCCTTGACTTCCAAATGAAATGCAAAACTTGCTTTCGTCTGAAAAGAGGACTTTGGACCACTCTGCAACTGTCCAGTGCTTCTTCTCCATAGCCCAAGTCAGACGCTTCTTCCGTTGTCTTGAGTTCAGAAGTGGATTGACCATGGGAATACGACTAATGTAGCCCATTTCCCGGACATGTCTGTGAACTGTGGCTTTTGATACCTGGACTCCAGCTTTAGCCCACTGTCTTTGAAGCTCCCCCAAATTCTGGAAGCGGCTCTTCTTCACAATTTTGTTAAGGCTGCGGTCATCTCTCTTGGTTGTGCAGCGTTTCCGGCCACATTTTTCCCTTCCAACAGACTTTTTGTGGATATGCTTTGAAACTGCACTCTGGGAACAGCCTGCTCTTTGAGAAATTTCTTTTTGTGTCTTACCCTCCTGATGGAGGGTATCAATGATGGTCCTCAGATCAGCAGTCTTCCCCATACTTGTGATTTAGTTTACTGAACCGAGCTGAGTGTTTTAAGGCTCAGGAAACCCTCGCAAGGTGTTTCGAGTTAATTAGATGATTCAGGTGATTAGTTGAATAGCCTACTTGTATACTTTTTCATGATATTCTAATATTTTGAGATAGGATTTTTGAGTTTTCTTAAGCTGTAAGCCAAATTCAGCAATATTCAAATAATAAAAGGCTTGAAATAGTTCAGTTGATGTGTAATGAATCCAGAATGTATGACATTTTTGTTTTTTTAATTGCATTACAGAAAATAAAGAACTTTATCACAATATTCTAATTTTCTGAGACAGTCCAGTATATATATATATATATATATATATATATATAGATATATCTATATTTATAGAAATATATAGATATATCTATATATATATATATAGATATATCTATCTATCTATATTGATCTCTTCTCTGGCTTCTCTTAATATTATTAATATTACCGTATTTTCCGCACTATAAGGCGCACCTAAAAGTCTTAATTTTTTTCAAAAGCTGAGCATGCGCCTTATAACACAGTGCGCCTTATATATGGCTCAATATTAAATTCCCAAGGTTTCGCAACTTACTCAACGGCCGCCGACTTGATTTTACCCCGAACAAGGAGTAGTCCGCGGTGTATGCTGGCATTTATATACCGGCGTTTCATTGGCTAACCAATGTGTCAATCATCATTTGAATCGATCACTATTGGCTAAAGTTATTCGGAGCCTCGGATTGGCTAGATGCCCAAAACAAACCCTTCAATCGGCCGAGTTTAGCAATGGCGTAGCAAGTCCGCGGTGTATGCTGGGATTTATATACCGGCGTTTCATTGGCTAACCAATGTGTCAATCATCATTTGAATCGATCACTGTTGGCTTAAGTTATTCGGAGCCTCGGATTGGCTAGATGCCCAAAACTAACCCTTCAATCGGACGAGTTTAGCAATGGCGTAGCAAGTCCGCGGTGTATGCTGGGATTTATATACCGGCGTTTCATTGGCTAACCAATGTGTCAATCATCATTTGAATCGATCACTGTTGGCTTAAGTTATTCGGAGCCTCGAATTGGCTAGATGCCCAAAACAAACCCTTCAATCGGACGAGTTTAGCAATGGCGTAGCAAGCTTGCTACAGTACGCCATAAAGAAACATGTTTCATTAGTCTGTATTTGTAAATATTCTACTCTCCTGGATTTACTTCACTCACGGTTGTAAGAAGACCATGATTGCGTATCATTATTGAACGTGAGAACTTGGGTGAGTTATGCGGCTTTATATTTTCCCGGTATCTTGTTTTAGAACTATCTTGATGTTGCTGTGATGAGTTGAGTGAATTAAACTCAATTCCAAGTGTTTATTGTCATATGCACAGTAAAGTTGTGAGCGAAAATAGAAACATAGAAATGTTTGGCATTTCTTGAATCCCAAGACTTCAACCTTCCGAATGATATTTGAAATGACGCATTTAAGTGACATCGTACGGACACCGCATCCGCACGTGTCTACGACACGTATTTGCTTCTTTGCAAGCTTTGGGAATGTTAAGGGGGTAATCAGTTTGACTGAATCATCTGACTGTTTTGTCGAGTTCCCATTGTAGCGCCTTATAATCCGGTGCGCCTTATCTATGGAAGATATAGGACCAAAAACTATTTTTTGGGGGTGCGCCCTATAACACGGTGCGCCCTATAGTGCGGAAAATACGGTATTCTAATTTTACATTAATAAATGCACTTTACCTGAATACGTATGTCAGCCTGGTTCGAATAGAGGTTGTCTGAGCTGATTTCAACAAAATCTTTCGTTGTTAGCCTGATGTTGCTATAGCCGCCATTTTGTTTTTCCGCCAAGCAGGCCATGTGTTCGTATGCAATCCACGACAATCTGCTCAGAAAAAAACACTATCCGGGTCACGGCACCAAGATGTCGGAGTTGAAAAGATATAAACTCATTGCTGAGAAAAGTATTCAAGTAGAGTCATGTAAAAGGTTTAAACTACTGCGCAAATGTAGTGAGCCCGGCCCACCCAGGCCGTTCTGACCACATCCAGTTCAGCAGACGGATGCGCAGTAATATACAATGGGGTCGCGCATGCGTATTACATTACATACAATGGAAAAACATTGAAAATGTATTAAAAACAATGGAATTAGACTGAAAACGTAGATCTTTGAAACGTGACTATGTGTGTGTGTGTGATGATTACTTGTATATTAAAAATAGAAAAACAGGTTAAACAAGTTAATTTCATAGCATAGGAATCTGAGAATTATACAACTAAAAGTAGCTTACTTTACATATATACATATATATAAATATATCTCACACACACATAAATTATATGTATATATATATATATATATATATATATATATATATATATATATACACACACACACATTTTAGCATAACATCGTTTCCGCTCGTTACTCTATATAACAAATTAGAGTAATCCCTTTTTTTTTTTTTTTTTTTTTTTTTACAATTTTTATGGCCCTGCACAGACACGGATGGTGCGAGGGTGCCAATGCGCTGAGTTTTGGTGGGAGTAACGGACTCTTAGCCGATCAGAATGCAGAAAATGAACGATGAAAAGTAGCAAAACTGTGTAAACGAAATTGCAATGTAGGGAAATATGGTATACTGTAACAAAAAGTAAACGTAAGCAAGATGATGTTTTACTGACCGTTTGCTCTATTACTATAGGTATCAGCGGACTTCTCCATGCAGGACTGTAGTGGATTTGTCTTCCGAATTTGGGTTCTTTTCCGAAAATTCGAAACACCCTCTAGAAGACAAGAAACAAGTCACCATTATTTTCAAAGTGTTTTCAATTGGCCACAGCTGTTGCAAAGAACATTATACATAACAAGATGTGTTGAATATGTACGGCAATGATTCAAGTACTTTATTGACAACATAATCTATGAACTAGGGCTGCACAATTATTTTCAGAATTCACGAAATGGTCGATTATTTTTTTTATTAAATCGATGAATCGGATTTCTTAAAGACATTTTTAAATTTTCACCTCTTTAAATATGGCAGTTTTGGACAGATGGAAAAATAGTACACAAAACAACAGAATATTCTATAATATAAAATCAACTTGACAATACACAAAAATGCATACAAATATATATGCGAACACCTGCAAATATGCAAGATGCGCTTTTCTTGACTGCCTTATTCAAAGATCCCATTATATTTGGACTTATCATACAAAACAAAAAAGAAATAGAAACGCATTTCATTTTATGTAAAAAAAAAAAGAAAGACTAATAAATACTGTAGCTTTTTGTCCCCAGACTGCTGAGTCATCAGATAAAGTAAAAACAAAAGAGGTGAAAAAGAACTCGTTATAATAAAGTACACGAAAAAAGGAATCCCATCCTGGGCGTAAACTTCATTAAATAATTGTGTGCATGATATTACTTTGATATTGTTGATATTCTGATCAAGGGACCCCCAAAATCTGTCCTTTTTCCCCCTCGTTTTTTATTTCTTTTTTGCTTTGAGTGGAAAGAGCACAACTGTGGGTGGACTCTGCCCACACCTGGCTTCCTCAATTTCAAGCATTCACAAGTACTTTACACAAAATTCAAGTACTTTTCAAGCTTTCAAAGACTATAAAATTCAAGCATTTAAGAATTTCAAGCACCCGTACGTATGCCGTGTACAACTCTGGATCACTCCTGTTTGGGGTGCAACTTTCGATTATTAAAATAATCGATAGGTCAGGAGAGGGCAGCACGGCAGCAGTGGTTAGCGCGTGTGCGCCACAGTTCTGCGGTCATGAGATCGAACCTCCAGTGTGGAGTTTGCATGTTGTCCCTGTGCTTGTGTGGGTTTCCTCCGGGCACTCCGCTTTCCTCCCACATTCCAAAGACATGCATGTCAGGCGAATTGGCCGGTCCAAATTGTCCCTAGGTGTGAATGAGCGGACGAATTGTCTTTACCTGTGTGCCCTGCGACTGGGTGGCAACCAGTTCAGGGTGTCCCCTGCCCACCGCCCGAAGATAGCTGGGATAGCTCCAGCACCCCCGCGACCCTACTGAGGATAAGCGGTTGAGCTAATGGATGGATGGATCTGGCAATTATTTTTTCCATTAATTGAAGAATCGGATTTAAAAAAACAAATTTTTAGTTTCCTCTTTATTCAAATATTGACAAACAAAACAGATCATTCTGTAATATATAACAATTAAAAATCCAAGTGTTTGTCAAATAGCTTAACAATAAATAAAAATACATACAAATGTATGCTATAAACTTGCAGGTATGTAAGACACATCAGAGTGGAATGCGAGTACTTGGGCTGGATGTTTGTTAGGGGCTTTCCATTTATTACAATACAGTGGGACCTTGCTACTTCTCGGTTCGACGTTCGCGGCTTCAGAGCTTCGCGGTCTGTAATGGTTATAAAAAAAAAAAAAAAAATTAAGGGGCGCCGCTACTTAGCAGATTTTCACTTTTTGTGGGTTTTTTCGGCGGAACATCAGCGCGATGGAGCGAGTTCGGCGGACGCGAGAAAAGGCGGTGGGTGTGATCGGGCTACCCCCGTAACTGGGGGGAGTTGGCTCGTCCGACGACCCCAGTAGCGCAGCACGACGACAGGCAGCCATCCGCGCGCGGCGGGCAAAAGGCGGCGGACGTGCGCGGGACCCCCGTAACTGTGTCGGTGTCGTGCGTATTGAGCCCAAAAGTACCCCACCGCGGGTTAGGGGCTTGCTCGCGGGAGCCACTGAACGGCACCCGCGGTGCGGCGCAAGTATAAACCCTGTCGTGAATTTGTCTCTGATCGTCCCGGGCGGACGTATAATCGCCCAGCTGTACGACTCTTAGCGGTGGATCACTCGGCTCTTGCGTCGATGAAGAACGCATCTAGCTGCGAGAACTAATATGATTTGCAGCTGTGATTAGCTGGCAACCAGTTCAGGGTGTCCCCTGCCCACTGCCCGGAGATGGCTGGGATGGGCTCCAGCCCCCCCGCGACCCTAATAAAGATAAGCGGTGCAGATAATGAGATTTTGATTTTCACTTATAGCGGGTGGTTTTGGTCCCCATTAACCGCGATAACCAAGGTCCCACTGTAATACAGTTCTTAAACAAGTGCCCAAAGGGAGTAGGCTAAAACCAACTTTTTTATTATTTGCAGGAAACACAAATTCAAAATCAAAACAGAAAAAAACAGAACTTTACCCCACAAAGGAAAATTGGAAAAAAAATACACGCCATTTCAAACTAATATTTTCATTGCTAGTGACTCATGTATAATTTAATATTCAAAGCAACTCATGATCTGTTCATCTTCTTGAATATCTCATCTCATTAGCCGTATCGCTTATCCTCATTAGGGTCGCGGGGGAGGGCTGGAGCCCATCCCAGCCATCCTCCGGGCAGTGGGCAGGGGACAGCCTGAACTGGTTGCCAGCCAATCGCAGGGCACACAGGGACAGACAACTCATCCGCTCATTCACACCTAGGGACAATTTGGACCGGCCAATTCACCTGAAATGCATGTTTTTGGAACGTGGGAGGAAACCGGAGTGCCCGGAGGAAACCCACGCAAGCACGGGGAGAACATACAAACTCCGCACAAGAGCTGGATTTGAACCCACGACAGGTTCCCATGACATGAACTGTGCCGCACAAGCGCTAACCACTGCGCCGCCGTGCTGCCCATCTTCTTCATCCAAAATTTACATATATTTTATGATTTTTTTTTTTTAATTTATGTCAATAAGGGACATTTTTAAAGTCATCATCTAAATTGTTCCATAAATAAATAGCTTTTGGGGTGGCACAATGGCTTTTCAATGTTGGAGGAGGAATACTGGACCTTAAAGTTCTGGATTCCCTCTGAGATAAGTGTCTGCTCTGTAAAGAACCACCGTTTAATATCCTTTGCAGCTGCAAGTCGCTTGGGATACGTCTCAATCAGTTTTGCACATCGGGAAACTGATATTATTACCCATTCCTCCTTGCAAAACAGCTCGAGCTCAGTGAGGTTGGATGGAAAGCGTTTGGGAACAGCAGTTTTCAGTTCTATCCACAGATTCTCAATTGGATTGAGGTCTGGACTTTGACTTGGCTATTCTAACATCTTGATATGTTTTTGGTGAACCATTCCATTGTAGCTTTTGCTTTATGTTTTGGATCATTGTCTTGTTGGAAGACAAATCTCCGTCCCAGTCTCAGGTCTTTTGCGGACTCCATCAGGTTTTCTTTAAGAGTCTGGATAGCATTTAAAAATGGTAAAAAGCTTACAATGTAGCTTGCTAAATAGCTAAAAATGTATCTTTATGTTTAGATAGAACTGTGAATAGGAATAAAACATAAAGAGAGATCACTAGCCAAGAGTAAGTAGGCAGATAGAAAGTTTGAAAAGCAAGATAGCTAGCTAGAAAGGAGGCCAAAATTTAGCAAAAATGGTAGATAGCTTGCTAAGTAGCAAAAAAGGTGGGAAGACAGTTAACTAAAAAACTTGCATCTTATTTGCTCATTCTATTAACAAAACCCATACATTGGAATTTAGTTTGTTTTATTTCCTGTAAAGTAAATAAAAAGATAAATTAATCATTTTTAAATACATGAATAGATTCTCATTCTTTTATCTTATTATCTTAATACTTGAAAATATGTTTTGTCCATTAGGCCCATGAACTGTAATTTATCTATTCAATGTTCTCAAATGACAACTTGTGTTGTTGATATGGAAGTAGGAAGTACTAAGTAGGGTTGAATAGACTAAGTCAACAGATTAAAAAAAAATCATTTTACTAGAAAATCACAATGACCCAGGGGTGCTGAGCTATTTTCAGAGAAGGTTCTCGGGCACCTCCGCTGCCCTTAGGGGGCACCCTGGTTCCCGCGGGCACCACGTTGACGACCACTGGTCCAGAAGCTATATAATCGACTATTTGCATCCGGGTATGCGCATGAAGTCACACGTAAAGTATGAACTCCTTTTATTTTTAAATATAACTGCTCATACTCTGCCACCGCTGCCACTGCCATGTGCACATAACCTCAGTGAAATCCTTTAAATAGAAAATGCTTTTCTGACCGTGAAAAGGGAGTTCATTATTCAACGCAGCTTGGAAATTCCCAATGTGTCCTGCTCCTGCTCTGTGTTCTTCTTTTTCCTTTTCTTCTTCTTCTTCTTTTTGCCTATTTTTCTTCTTCTTGTTGTAAACAACGCTAAAGTGCATACTGCCACCATCTACTGTTCAATGTATTCCATGCACAGACGTTCACAGCTTGTATCAGGAGTGGGTGGGCAAACTTTTTGAGTCGCTATTGGATGAAAAAACTATAGAACTATCCAATTTTTCTTATCAATTAATAAATATTACATGCAGACATCTGAAATTTGTATTTATTTTTAGATTTATTTTCCATCCCTTACGTAAATTTAGCCTAACATCCTAATCCAAGACTTACCCAAAGTAAATTGAATGCTGCTCTTGAACTCTTTGGAGAATGCGGACGCTTTTATATTTTAATATATGAAGTTAATAATAATAATAATGTTGCTATTATTATTATTATTGTTGTTGTTATATTAAAACTATAGAATATTATTTTCATCACTCCTGAACTAATCCCCCCTGGTAAGTCCCCACTCCAACCAATTAGGTTTCATATACATGAGGTCCCTTTCCTCATGTGTGGAACCTAAGGCGGTTGAATTTTTTAAAGCTAATCTAGCTGTAGTTTTTTAGCTTATCAACATTTAGCTAGCTAAATTTTAATAGAATAAAAAAATTATTACCTGAATATAATATGTTTTCAAAAAAACTCTACTCAATAAACATTTACCATAATTTGTCATAACATACAATAACTTTAAGAGCGCCTTGTTCAAGTATAACACATTTTAAAAAAGATAAAAAATAATGAGGTTAAAAGTTGAATTCACAAAAAAATCAAATGATATGACTTCCGGTAAATGGCTTTTATGGAGTTGTAATCTTTTTTTATTTGAACACGTTAAAAAAAAGAAATCATAAAAGAGCATTAGAACATAAAACAAATACATGTTGAAATTAGATTACTGCACAATGAACATAAAACAAGAGACACATAATGTAAACATTTTTTTTTGCCAAAATGTCTTTAATACTGGATAATGGAATGATGTCTGCATCCTCCTTATCGTCTCTGAACTCTTGCACGGTGTTGTGTTTCCATAGTCAAGTCAAGTCATGTTTATTTGTATAGCCCTTAATCACAAAGAGTCTCAAAGGGCTGCACAGACCATATATTATTGCAAACTACAGACTATTATTACACCATCACCTGAACTGAAACCTACATGAGGGCAAGGAAAAACTCAAAAACCTCATCATGAGGAAAATGAAGAAACTTTGAGAAGGGACCACACATGGGGTCATACCCCTTCCAGGGTGACCAGGCTGCAATGGATGTTCCAATAACAAATAATAAACAGATGCTGTCAACGTAAAACATATGTTATTCATATGCTATCGAATAGAAGTCTTTTTAAGCTTAGAGTTAA
Source organism: Urocampus carinirostris (assembly GCF_059441175.1). Classification (NCBI taxonomy): domain Eukaryota; kingdom Metazoa; phylum Chordata; class Actinopteri; order Syngnathiformes; family Syngnathidae; genus Urocampus; species Urocampus carinirostris. The sequence goes on along the minus strand of NC_142349.1, from coordinate 1,823,578 downwards.
ACATTTCCACTGAGGTTGCAGATCGAATCTCAGGGGGGAGACCTTTCTTTTATCTCTTGCTGTGTTTCGATGGCCAGAAAAAGTATATTCTTCTTCTCTTCTCATTGTCTACTTATCTGCAGGTCTTTCGTGGGGTCCATTGTGAAGCGGTATAATACAGTAGACGATTTACAGAGCGGGAAGGGGACATGAAAAGCATGCCAGTATTCACGCATACGCAGGTAGAACTCTCGGAGCACCAAATGGCAGCGCGTACTGTACTGTATTTTTGACTTTCTATCCTGAAACACTTTTGTATTGGCAATATTTTCATGTTCAGGTACTTTGTAACCTGAAACTTTTGTATGTAGAGACATTTGTATGTAGAGGTACGACTAATAATACTGATTATGGTGAAAGCTTAAATATACCATCTCAAAATATTAGAATATCATTAAAGTATACTAGTAAGCTGTGAGCCAGGTGTGCCATATAATAATAATAATATAGCCGTGAGATATTGTTTAATTCTGGCCTGCCATACATTTCTGAGTATGTCAAAAAAAAAGAAGCGAGTCTTTAGGTAATTTCTATTTACAAGTTATAATTTTTTTAACCAAATGCTCTCCCCCTGGGTGCTAGAGGGCAGGGTTGAGTTTGTATTGCATGGTGTGTCGGTTCATGTGTAAAACTGCTTTCTGAAAAAATAAATCAGTTAACACATTCAATGCCAAGCATGAAAATATTTTTTCGACGTGGTTTGTGAAGAAATGTGTTTGGCAGTGACCACGCACAGATACACTCTGCCCTCCCAAAGAAAAAAATGGATGTAGGATAAATGAAACAGAAGAAGAAAAAAACGCAAAAGGGAAAAACAAACGAAAAAAGCCAAACAAAATAAGTAAAAGGCAAGGGAAAAAAGGCTGGTTTTAACAAATCATAAAAGAGTAATATTACGCACAAAATGGTTCAATGTGCACAAAGCTGATTGTGCCTTCCTATGTAGAGTACTTCCAATTTTCGTTTTTTAGTCTTATTTGACTCTTTCACTCATTCAAAATATTGTTTTCTGACGTAGCTTAGCCTGTCGCGTTTTTCTGTGGTAGCTTTTTACCATGGTGTTTGTTGACAACACGCTTTGCATGTATGCATGCCATGTAATGAGAACGGTGGGTTTACATTTAATCCGTACTTGAGACAGGTTTTAGGCCATTTTGTACTTCGGGGAGTATTATTAAATCGCTATACTTTTATTTTTACTTGAGTAGATTAGTTCAGAAGAAACGGTACGCTTGCTTCTTTACATTAGCCTACATTTAAGCCGTTAATAAGTAACTTAAATCTCCCTCACGTTAGGTACTGTATGCGCATTTTTCCGAGTCCTTCGCTAGCTTTTTTTCCCTCTGCTGAGAGTCACTATGCAGCCCAGGCCCCACCTCTTTTAAAGGGGCAACGTCACCTACCATTCTCGTGGCTGTGTTTAAGCAACCTGGCGGGTGTGTGATTGGCCATGGAGCCCAAAGGTAAAACGAGAAAAATAACTGCACAGAAATAAATTTAAACTGTATTCATGTGATTGTATTTAATTTACCTTTTCAAAATGTCGCTATTTTATTTTTATAAATGAATGCACTCTTTTTGTTGGCCCGATAAGGGGCACATTATGCTCCTTTGTAGTTGTTTTTTTCCCCCAATCCTCAAAATGAGAATGTCATCAAACACTGGATTTTAAAATATATTTTTCAATTAAAAAAATATATATATCACCAAGTCATAAATAAACTTGAGGTGGTATCATACAACAGTGAAGCCAAGTCATTCTCCACAGGATGTCCTGCATCCAGCTTTGTCATTTTGACAATAGGCTAATATTGATAAATAAAGCATGTGTTGCGTTCAGAATAAGGCCAAAATAAGGCTTTTAGTTATTTTTTTGTGGCGTCTGACAAATAACTTGTTTTTCCCGGTCCAATATGGCTCTTTCAACATTTTGGGGTGGCAACCCCTAGGCTAGCTTGTTGTTCTGCCTGCAAAGCCTGTTAAATAAGTACGTGTGTTCTAAAAGTGCTGCTGAATTGTTTATTTTATTTATACCAATATGATTTCATTGTTTATTAATGTTCTTGAATTTACCTTAATGTTGATTAGATGGATTTTGATGATCTTGTAGTGGGTTTTACATAATTCACCCATGGAACCATTGTTCAGTTAGCGAGTTCCTAGGGGGACTCTTAATTCTGCCGGCTCGAGCCACTCTCGTGTTTGGTTTATTTTGTAAGTTTCGATTGCAAGTTTAAATGTCATTAAAGCAGCTTTCGTTGGCACCTTTGTTTGACACTCCGCCTACGACTCCCGTCTCTGCCCGCTACATTGGTGACCCCGACATTAGTCTCGTGGAAGTTTCTGAGGCCGTGCATAATACTGAGCATACCGACATGGCATACGCGCCCTTTCTCAAGCTCCCCGAGTTCTGGGAGTCATCTGCGGCAACATGGTTCGCACAAGCAGAGGCTCAATTCGCCCTGCGCGGAATCACTGATGATGACTCTCGCTATTACCACGTGGTGTCTGCTCTGGGGAGCTCAACTGCAGCCAGAGCGGTGAGTTTCATCACATCCCCTCCTGAACTGGATAAATATAAGGGACTGAAGGCATATCTCCTCAGAATCTTTGAACTGTCGCGTTCTGAGCGTGCTCGACGCCTCCTTGCTATTCAGGGCTTAGGAGACAGTAAGCCATTGGATCACATGGAAATGATGTTGAACTTGCTTGGCACTGAAAAGCCAAATTTTCTTTTCACTGAACTTTTTCTGCCTCACATGCCGCCGCATGTCCAGACGGCGCTTGCGAATACAACCATTACAGATCCGCGTGCACTGGCAGAGGAAGCGGACCGGTTTTTCCTGGCCACACATAGATACACACATGAGGTGCTGGCCCCTACACGCACCTACACACCATCAAGTGCGGTGCCCCCAGCCAGCAAGGCACACGCGGCCACTGACGATCAGAATGTGTCAGGTCTGTGTTACTACCATGCACGTTTTGGGCCCAAGGCCAAGAAGTGCCGTCCCCCTTGCACCTCCAACGCGACGGGAAACTTCAAGGCCTGCATTCTGTAGCGGCCGTGAGTGTAGGCGCAAGAAGCCGGCTACTGTTCATCTGGCACGCCATCTCCGGCCACAAGTTCTTGTGTGACACCGGCGCCCAGAGGAGCGTTCTCCCTGCCACTGTGGACGATGTGGGGGAAACACAAGGACCTCCATTAACTTCTGCCAATGACACCCCCATCCGCACATACGGGACACGGACAGTGGACGTGTGTTTTGGGGGTCAGCAGTTTACATGGGACTTTGTCACTGCGGATATTGCTTTTCCTCTTCTTGGTGCAGATTTTCTGTGTGCCAATGGACTACTCGTCGATGTGAAAAATGGCCGCCTCGTTGACGCAATGAATTTCTCCTCTCTCGCGTGTGTCCGCGACGAAGGGATTTTTGAGGGTCTGTCCAGCTCTCTCTTGGACGGTGATATTTACCTCTGGCTCCTCGCCGAGTTCCCCAGTCTGGCGAAGCCCACCTTCTCAGCTTCCACGACCAGACATGGGGTTGAGCACCACATTGAAACCAAGGGGCCTCCGGTTCATGCCAGGGCCCGACGACTCAATCCAGACAATCCAGCTGCTAAATCCGAATTTGCCAACCTGGAACGTCTCAGCATCATTCGCCGATCAGACAGCCCCTGGGCCTCACCACTACACATGGTCCCGAAACCAGGCGGTGGCTGGCGCCCATGCGGGGACTATCGCCGCCTCAAAGAGGCTACCACGCCCGACCGTTACCCAGTCCTGCACATTCAAGATTTTTCTGCACACCTGGCAGGTAAACTTCTCTTTTCCAAGGTGGACCTAGTGCGGGGATACCATCAACTGCCAGTGCGTCCCTCAGATATACCGAAGACGGCCGTGATAACTCCATTTGGGTTGTTCAAATTTCTCAGGATGCCGTTCGGACTGAAAAATGCCGCTCAGTCCTTCCAAAGGCTGATGGATTCAGTGCTCAAGGACATGCCTTTTGTGTTCGTCTACCTGGACGACGTCCTTGTTGCCAGCTCCTCAGAAGAGGAACACTTGGAGCACCTCAGGGACCTCTTCACCAAGCTCAGTCAGCATGGCCTGATTATAAATCCCGCGAAATGTGTTTTTGCCGTACCCTCCATCCACTTCCTTGGGCATCTCATCACCAAGGATGGGGCTTCCCCCCTACCGTCTAAGGTGGAGGCCGTCTCCACCTTTCCTCAGCCGCCAACAGCACGGGGCCTCAGGGAATTTCTCGGCATGGTGACATTCTACCATAGGTTTATTCGCCGAGCCGCTGATGTCATGCGCCCACTCTACGAGGCCCTCAAGGGTAGGTCACCCAATCAAGCTGTTGAATGGACCGCTGAGAGGACCAAGGCATTCGAGGACACAAAAAGCGCACTGTGCCAGGCAGCCATGCTGGCTCGCCCAGCCCCCGGTGCCCCAGTCGCACTCATTACAGACGCATCAGACCTTGCAGTGGGTGCTGTGTTCGAGCAGTGGGTTGACAATACTTGGCAGCCACTCGCCTTTTTTAGTCGCCAGCTGGTCCCCAGAGAACGTAAATACAGTGCATTCGACAGAGAACTACTTGCCATCTGGTTGGCGATTCGCCACTTCCCTTTCATCTTGGAGGGCCGTGAGTTCATCGTCTTTGTTGATCATAAGCCTCTTACGCTCTTCATGTCCATGACGTCAGAACCGCGGTCCGCCCGCCAGCAGCGCCGGCTGTCATTCATATCAGAATACACGACTGACATCAGGCACATTGCCGGGAAGTCCAACGTGGTTGCTGATTGCCTGTCCAAAGCAACCATCAGCGCTGTGCAATTGGGGCTTGATTATTCCAGTATGAGTGTGGACCAGGCTTCTGATAACGGCGTCCAAACGCTCAAGAGCTCAGACACTGGTTTGCGACTGTAGGAGGTTGCAGTCGGAGATTCAGGGGCCAAGCTGTGTTGTGACCTCTCCATGGGTTGGCCCAGGCTGCTTGTCCCTGCTGGCTGGCGTCAGGCTGTTTTTGGGGCAATACACGGCCTGTCTCATTCTGGCAGGAAAGCATCCATTAAGCTCGTGGCCCAGAAGTTTGTGTGGAAAGGGATGAAAAAGGACGTCCGGGACTGGGTCGACTCATGCGTGTCATGTCACACGCCAAAGTGCACCGTCACATCAAGGCCCCATTGGAACCATTTGCCATCCCCGAACGGAAGTTTGACCACGTTAACATTGACCTGGTGGGCCCACTGCCCCCTTCACACGGTTTCACTTACCTCCTGACAATGGTGGACTGGACGACCCGTTGGCCTGAAGCGGTTCCGCTAACTTCCACCTCAGCTGTCGATGTGGCCCGGGCGTTCATCGGCACATGGGTCGCCCGTTTTGGACCCCCTGCAGACTTCTCATCTGATAGGGGCGCATAGTTCACCTCCGAGGTGTGGAACACAGTTGCCGAGGGCCTGGGAGTCAAACTTCAACGCACCACGGCCTACCACCCCCAGGCTAACGGGTTGTGCGAGCAGTTCCACCGCTCGATGAAAGCGGCCCTGCGCGCCGGCCTGACCGATGGGGACTGGGTCGATAAGCTACCCTGGGTCATGCTGGGACTGAGGACCGCTCCCAAAGAGGACCTTCAGTGCTCTTCAGCTGAGTTGGTTTACGGTCAAGTGCTGCGGGTGCCAGGTGATTTCATCCCAGACCCAACGACACCCTGGGCCGCTTCCAGGGAGAAGTCCATCTTGCAGGGCACTGCAGGAGCGTTTGTGCCTATCCCCACATCGCGAAATGGCAGGCCAGTTTCACGGGTTCCCTCCAACCTGCGCTCAGCTGGTTTTGTCTTCATTCGCCACGATGCCCACCGCGGACCATTGCACCCTCCCTATGATGGACCGTTTAAGGTCCTGCAGCATGGTGACAAGACCATGGTCGTGGACATTGGTGGTAGGCCAGAGACTGTCTCCGTGGACAGGGTTAAGCCTGCCCACATGGATATGTCCAAGCCATTGGAACTGGCCCAAGCTCCACGGCGCGGCTGTCCTCCTGCGGAACGACCCTCCGGCCCTGTGGGTACCCACTCTGACCCTCCGCCCCCAGCACCTGTGGCCACTCCAACTGAGTCCACAAGCTCTCACCCCCCCTCTGTTCCAGCTCCTTGTACCAGCAGTGGCCGGGTCAGCATCCCAACCAGGCACAGAGACTTTGACTATGGGTGAATTCTGGGGGGGCTTGTGTAGTGGGTTTTACATAATTCACCCATGGAACCATTGTTCAGTTAGCGAGTTCCTAGGGGGACTCTTAATTCTGCCGTCTCGAGCCACTCTCGTGTTTGGTTTATTTTGTAAGTTTCGATTGCAAGTTTAAATGTCATTATAGCAGCTTTTGTTTGCACCTTTGTTTGACACTCCGCCTACGACTCCCGTCTCTGCCCGCTACAATCTGATTGAATAGTTGTTTAAAGAAGTAATAAATTAAACGTTGCTATAGTAACTCAATAATTGAGTAGGGTTTTTTCAGCATGTATTTTTTTTTACTTTTACTCAAGTAATTATTTGGATGACTAATTTTTACTTCTACTTGAGTAATATTATTCTGAAGCAACAGTACTTTTACTTGAGTAACACTTTCGGCTACTCTACCCATCTCTTGTAATGAGTAAAACTTATGTTTGCAATATTTCTGAGTTTTAGTGGTGCGAGTTTTTCATGATTAGAAGGAAAACAAAATTCGAGGTCAGATTAGTTTACGGTAAGACATCGTCACAAGGAAACACAACACGGCACAACAACCGGAAGACTTCAAACATCAATTTGTCTTCCATAAACGTTGGATGCCAACCACTTAACAGGAATCGGATTCACCCTGCTAGGTTGGTGAATTTATCCAAGTTGTTAAATCGTATTGTCGTTGTGAACTATTTTTACACCACCGACCGTTTGCTGTCTTTAAACTTGAAGTATCCTGCTTATTACGCGTACGGATATGATTTTAAGTTTCGCTTTTGACATCGCAGTGGCTGTGGTGTCATGATAAGAAGATACAACCTAAATAATTTTAGTACATTCACTGTTGAATGGCAGTTAACTCGCTGTATAGTTACATTTGTTATAGTTGTTTTCAGAGTTTTATTGATTATGTTACAATTTAAATCAGTCGGGTGAGAGTGAGACGATGGAAAGACGACAGGTGAGGTAGCACATCCGCGTTTGTTTGGGAGTGGCCTCAGCAAAGAATGTTAACACGATTTTCTTAGGACGATGATAATTTTTACATTTGAGGGCATACAGGTTGATGCGCAAGATTTATAGTTGTTTATTCTTTCCCTCTGTCCTTCTTTTCTCTCTCTATCGATCTATACAGTATGTCACAAAAGTGATCACACCACTCACATTTATGGAGATACTTCATTATAGTGTTTCGTAGAACACCACTTAAGAATCATCACTTTGACACAATATAAAGGTACAAACCTTTATTAGAAGCGTAGATTTATTCTAACCCTCAAATAACTCAAAATTTTAGCCACAACTAACAACCCTTTTGCAACAAAAGTGAGTACACCTTAAAGTTGAAGTTTCTGAAGTGTATGGTCTGAGAACTTCCAGGCCTACCCCTCACCTCTTCAATCTCTACAGCAATGCTGATGATAGCACTTCTGTGTGTATCCTTCTTAGACAGCAATTGGATGTGACGCTGTGCACGCTCACTCAGCTTCTTTGGACATCCAACACAAGCCCTGTTAGGAGTGCATCCTGAATTTTAAAGCACTAGAGGATCTTGGCCTCTGTACTGCAGCTCAACTTCAAGGTGTTTGCAATCATCTTGTTGCCTTTTGTTTAATATCCCCAGAGAGTTCCTTGTCATGGTGTGCAATATTGGTGTTTCAGTGACCCATATGACAGAGTGTACTACAAATTAAACATAACTGCTCCCTATTCATACCTTCAAACCTAGTAAGGGTAACAAGTCACATAGTATTTTGGAGGTAAAATGACAAGCAGTGCTTTGTTTGGACATACTGGACTGTCTCAGAAAATTAGAATATTGTGATAAAGTTCTTTATTTTCTGTAATGCAATTAAAAAAACAAAAATGTCATACATTCTGGATTCATTACACATCAACTGAACTATTTCAAGCCTTTTATTATTTTAATATTGCTGAATTTGGCTTACAGCTTAAGAAAACTCAAAAATCCTATCTCAAAATATTAGAATATCATGAAAAAGTATACAAGTAGGCTATTCAACTAATCACCTGAATCATCTAATTAACTCGAAACACCTTGCGAGGGTTTCCTGAGCCTTAAAAACACTCAGCTTGGTTCAGTAAACTAAATCACAAGTATGGGGAAGACTGCTGATCTGAGGACCATCATTGATACCCTCCATCAGGAGGGTAAGACACAAAAAGAAATTTCTCAAAGAGCAGGCTGTTCACAGAGTGCAGTTTCAAAGCATATCCACAAAAAGTCTGTTGGAAGGGAAAAATGTGGCCGGAAACGCTGCACAACCAAGAGAGATGACCGCAGCCTTAACAAAATTGTGAAGAAGAGCCGCTTCCAGAATTTGGGGGAGCTTTAAAGACAGTGGGCTGAAGCTGGAGTCCAGGTATCAAAAGCCACAGTTCACAGACGTGTCCGGGAAATGGGCTACAATAGCCGTATTCCCATGGTCAAGCCACTTCTGAACTCAAGACAACGGAAGAAGCGTCTGACTTGGGCTATGGAGAAGAAGCACTGGACAGTTGCAGAGTGGTCCAAAGTCCTCTTTTCAGACGAAAGCAAGTTTTGCATTTCATTTGGAAGTCAAGGCGCCAGAGTCTGGAGAAAGGCTGGAGAGGAGCAAAATCCACGTTGCTTAAAATCCAGTGTGAAGTTCCCACAGTCAGCAATGGTTTGGGGAGCCATGTCAGCTGCTGGTGTTGGTCCACTGTGTTTCATCAAGTCCAGAGTAAATGCAACTGTGTACCAAGAGATTTTAGAGCACTACATGCTTCCATCTGCTGAAAAGCTCTATGGAGATGAGTATTTCATTTTCCAGCATGATCTGGCACCTGCCCACAGTGCCAAAACCACCAGTAACTGGTGCACTGACCATGGCATCACTGTCCTTGATTGGCCTGCTAATTCCCCTGACCTGAACCCCATCGAGAATTTGTGGGGTATAGTTAAGAAGAAGATGAAAGACACCAGACCTACAAATGCAAATGAGCTGAAGGCCGCTATCGAAGCATCCTGGGCATCAATAACACCTCAGCAATGCCACAGGCTGATTGCCTCCATGCCACGCCGGATTGATGCAGTGATCCGTGCAAAAGGATTCCCAACCAAGTACTGAGTGCATCAATGGACATTTTCAAATGTTTGATTTAGTTTTGCTGTTATAAAATTATTTTTTTTACTTGGTCTGAGGAAGTATTCTAATATTTTGAGATAGGATTTTTGAGTTTTTTTCAGCTGTAAGCCAAAATCAGCAATATTCAAATAATAAAAGGCTTGAAATAGTTCAGTTGATGTGTAATGAATCCAAAATGTATGACATTTTTGTTTTTTTAATTGCATTACAGAAAATAAAGAACTTTATCACAATATTCTAATTTTCTGAGACAGTCCAGTATATGGGGTGTATTGTCTTTGGAGTGTACTCACTTTTGTGGCCATGGGTTTGGCTATTGATGGCTGTATTTTGAATTTTTGAGGGGAAGAATAATTTTGTTGCCCTGCTATATATGCTTTACACACACTTATTTTCATTGTGTCAAAGCAATGTTTCTACAGTGTTGTTCTATTAAATATAATGAAATAACTGCAGAAATGTGTGTACTCACTTTTTGTGACATACTGTATATATACTTACACAAATGAGGCTGCAGCAGCCATGAGCTGACCCCTGATATGCGGAAGATGCGTGTAATATTTAGTCTTTTATCTGGTTGTTTCAGATTCAAAAACAAACACAATGGAGAGCAAGAATGAAATAGTGGATCGCTTACGTTTGGCTTTTCGCTCGGGAATCACTATGTCGGAGGAGTTTCGCTGTGATCAACTTTTAAAGCTCAAGTCTATGATCCAAGAAAATCAGGAGGATATTTTCGATGCGTTGCACAAGGATCTTTGCAAGGTATTTAGAAAAAGCTTATGACTATTTGCAAACTAGTCTTGTAAGTACAGATTTTTATACTCTGTGATAAATATTTACAGTACCTGTATGGCGACCTGTCCGTCGCCATATGTCTCCATATGTGTGCGTATGTATATATACAGTGTAGAAAATAAGTATTTGAACACCCTGCTATTTTGCTATTTCTCCCAATTAGCAATAATGGAGTGGTCTAAAATGTTCATTGTCCGTGCATGTCCACTGTGAGAGATAAACTAAAAAGAAAAACCCAGAGACCACAATGCATGATTTTTTAACGATTTTTTTTTTTTTGTGATATAGCTGCAAATAAGTATTTGAAAACCTGAGAAAATTGATATTAATATTTGGTAGCCTTTGTTTGCTACTACAGAGGTCAAACATTTCCTGTATTCTTTCACCAGGTTTGCACACACTGCAGGAGGGATCTTGGCCCACTCCTCCACACAGATCTTCTCTAGATCATTAAGGTTCCTGGGCTATCGCTGAGAAACACAAAGTTTGAGCTCCCTCCACAGATTTTCGATTGGGTTCAGGTCAGGAGACTGGCGGGGCCATGCTAAAACCTTGATATGCTTCTTACTTACCAGTCCTTGGTTTTTCTGGCTTTGTGCTTTGGGTCATTGTCATGTTGGAAGACCCAGCCACGACCCATCTTCAATGCTCTGACTGATGGAAGGTGGTTGTTCCCCGAAATCTCACAATACACGGCCCCAGTCATCCTTTCTTTAATGCAGTGCACTCGTCCTGTCCCATGTGCAGAATAACACCCCTAAAACATGATGCTACCACCCCATGCTTCTGAGTAGGGATGGTGTTCTTCGGATTGTACTCTTCATTCTATTTCCTCCAAACACACTTGGTGGAATTTTGACCAAAAAGTCCTATTTTGGTCTCATCTGACCACAAAACCTTTTCCCATGACTCCTCTGTGTCATGAAATCTTATTGCATTACCTAGAGCAGGGGTCAGCAACCTTTTCGGCGTGGAGTGCCGCTTTTAAATGTCCTTTTAAATCAGTGTGCCACACCAAGATTAATGACTTGCACAACAATTTTTTTATATCCATCAGAGCTCTAATTTTACACCAGTCCAAATACACAACATGGATATACATTAAAATCGTATAACTGACCAATTTATCTTGCACTATTCTTGTTCATGGGTAGCACGGCGGCGCAGTGGTTAGCGCGTGTGCGGCACAGTTCTGAGGTCATGAGATCGAACCTCCTGTGAGGAGTTTGCTTGTTCCTCCGGGCACTCCAGTTTCCTCCCACATTCCAAAAACATGCATGTCTGGTTAATTGGCCGGTCCAAATTATCCCTAGGTGTGAATGAGTGAGCGAATCGTCTGTCCCTGTGTGCCCTGCGACTGGTTGGCAACCAGTTCAGGGTGTCCCCTGCTCACTGCCTGAAGATAGCTGTGATGGGCTCCTGTACCCCGTGCCCCTACGGAGGATAAGCGGTGCATAATAAAAGATGGATGGATATTAGTCCGCACTAACAAGTCTTTCAGGGTAAAACTCTACTTATTTGCAGCTGTATCACTCAAATGAATTGTTAAAAAATCATGCATTATGATTTCTAGATTTTTCTTTTTAGTTTATCTCTTTCACAGTGGACATGCACCTACGCTTAAAATTTCAGACCCCTCCATGATTGATAAGTGGGAGAAATGGCAAAATAGCAGGGTGTTCAAAAGGTTATTTTCCTCACTGTAATATATATATATATATATATATATATGTATAAAATGTGTGTAATATGTATGTGTGTGTGTCTTTTTCTTCAACATATTCCCACCAGCCCAAGTTTGAGGCCATTCTGGCTGAAATTGATGTTCTGATCAATGAGGTAGACTACGCAATCAAAAACCTTGAGAACTGGATGCAGCCAGAGTATGTCAGTAAAAGTCTTGTAAGTTTGCATTCATATTTGTTAAACCTGTTCTGGTGCTTTTTTTTGTCTGATTTTTTTGTTTTTAAGATGAGGTTAATTTTTTGGGGGAGGTTCATGCAACATCCAATCATGTACAGAATATAATCTTGTATACAAATATTTGAAACTGTTTCCCCCCTAAATGAATGTATTTCTTTTTGGTTGCAGGCTACAAAACTTGATGACTGTTTTGTGCTAAGACAACCATTAGGAGTTGTGCTCGTCATTGGACCATGGAATTACCCTTTTCAGCTACTTATTTTACCTATGATTGGAGCAATTGCAGCAGGTATGATTGTAAAAGTACAATAAACTGGGCTTCGTACATTCGTCCAGGTATCTACAAACTTTGACGAAATGGCCACATGTGGTTATTTTTCAATTGACTTTGGGTACGTCTAGAACTAGGAATTTAGGCGAATTTTACAGGAACGGTAAGGGATTAAAAATAACCACCCCAAGAGCAGGCAGTGTGGCTTTATCATAGAATCCCTTCACCTTGGATCCAGCAATCACATTCTTAAATTCCTTGTCTCAACTCAGTGCTCCTTTAGTTTTTCCGGTGCAAAGCTTTGCAAATAATGGAATAGGACATTGACTCCCATTCCGCTCCATTATACATAATAATACATGTCGTACATATGCATTCAACTACTTTCCATTTTTGCCTGACATAGTATGGATTGAACTAGGCAGAAATTAATTACACTGCGTACTACGATTACATTTACACTTTGGATCTGTAGTTTTCTAATAGTATTTTCGTTTGATATCCCTAAACAGGAAATTGTGTGGTCATCAAGCCCTCTGAGATCAGTGTTGCTGCAGACCGGTTGATTGCAGAACTTATACCCAAATACCTGTCACAGGTATGTTGAATATTGAGATGGAATGGAGCAATGAGAGGAAATGCTTAGGTCTTCTTACAGTACCCGGAATCACAAATGATAATGAGGAGAAAATTATGTCAAACTGTACATGGATGGGTTAGGTTTTACACTTCTCTACACCGATTGGGTTCCCCCTAAAGAAAATTGAAAAATATTGAATTATTTCAACACTCCTTACACATGTCCTTTCGCACATTCAACACTTGGTGGCAATCTGATACAAATTGATGCAGGGTGCGCTTTTCCAATATTTTGCTCCAGCTTGTCATCATCATTCTACGCCTCGTGTAGGTGTTGTCAAGGTTAAAACTTAAGATTGTATTAGGATAAAGAAAAGAACACACTCTGAGTTGGAGATTAGGTTTTTGATAGCCCTTCCGTCGGAGGTGCATCCCACCTGAGCTTTCCCCTAGGTGTGCTTCCAAGATCGGCTCAGGAAGGAATCACACACCAACAATGGCTAGAGACTCATTTATATAAAACACAGGCATAAAACAACACATCTGATTGGCTTAAGTGAGATCACATGAATAGATTAAACAAAACTGGTTCAAGCTAGATGGCGTGCAAGCATAATAAATGAGCAGTAAGGAACGTGAAACTTTGTAACACTAAAGGTACAATGCCTCACTGTGGAGTGAAAGGACTGTAGAAAAGGGAGGAAAGCTCCTTTGCAGACTTTCCGGCACTAAAGTAAAGGCCATCTTGATTAATAGTTAGCGGGCCCCAAGAGGATACAATTGTTGCAAGAATACAAACAGCACCTGGATATAATCTTTGGCGTTAAGGTACTTTTGAGGATAAAGTCAGACGAAGGCACATATAAACTTTTATCAAACTATAATTTCCCTTACAGGTGGACCAATCAAAGTATCGATATTATAGATACTTAGTGAGTACTTGGATCACATGGATACTATAGTTTTCTTTACTTCACTCCTTCACCAATTTCCTCAAAGCGCCGCGCCCTCTAGAGATAGCCCAGCCCTTCTCTCTCTCTCACCCAGTGCCCACAGCCACTCTCTTAAGTTTATGCTTTAGAGGGTGACAGGCACAATTTTATCCCCTCTCCCTACCTGGCTTGAATCTGCACCCTGCCTGTCAGACATAAGAGGAGGTCAATTCTATGTGCTAACCTAGGTGTCGGGAACGTATGGTTCTTTTAACTAAATAGATCTAGCATAAATATTAACAGTGTTTTCACACGCAAGCAGATTTTATTTCTTGCGAAGCCACCATGCCTTCTTTACTAGTTTGGTCAGGTATATCGAGGGCACAATTTACATAGTGTCACACCAAAAGACCCAGTTGTGACTGTATGTCGCTAAAGAATCATTTTATATGTAAGCTCATTTAAAAATATATTGTCTTTGTGAAGCCACTTTATAATGAAACCCCCAGAATAGACTGTAAACACTCCAGCAAAGCATCAGGAGCAATTTGATTGGGTGAGCAGCAGTGATGGGAAAATCTCTGCACACACAGCGAATGCACTCCCTTCTTTTTCTTTCCTAGCACCGTCTGCGCCAAAGGTAAATACGATGGATCCTTGTTTCCAGTATTTTGGGACATTTTTACAAAAGAACTTTGCACACACTGTGTTTGTAACCATTATTTAGGACAAAAATTACGGTCAAAATGAGCCTCTTAAGTAACTGCGGAATGGAGACAAATTTTAAGTGGTATATTTGTTGATATGGTACACATGCTCTGGCATTATTCTTATTTCATCAAAGGTCACACAGTGAAATTAAATGTGCTGAAGAATTCGATTTTGCCTGGAGAGCAGGTATAAGGTCTCTCTCTCTTTTATGGCTCTTTGAGTCAAAAAGGTGTCCAGACTCCTGCACTAACCCCTAACTAAAGCTGAAAACTGAGTCAGAACGGAAAGTGCAGTGCTGTTTGGACTTTTTTTTTTATTACAGAAACTTAAAATGCCAAGTGTAACACCACACATTTATATAAACTCATGAAAAAAAACTCACTTTGCAGAAAGCAACAAGCTGCAAAAACACATCAACATGTTGATGCTCCTGGGGAAAAAACAGTTCATCTGTTATCACTATGACAACAATGCAAATGAGAGAAAATTTGACACTTTATTTGCATTTCCGACTTTATTTTCATTTATTTGTGCAATTGAAGGTACTAGATGTGATGTGGACTTTGCTTTTTTTATTTTTTCGTTACAATGCTGCTTTCTTTCAGTTTGACTCGCTTGGCTTTTGTTCTGAAATAGTTGTAATACAAATATTTTTTTATACTGTTAGTTTTTATTGTAGTTATTGAATAAAAAAAAGACCATTTGATGCTGTTTTTTTATCGCGATTATGAAGTAACTCAAGGGGGGAGCCGTTCATTTATTGGAAAACAAAAAATGTTAAATCAATATCCATATCTCATTTTAATCAACATTTATGTATGTCAAAATGTAGTTTTGACTACACTTGGGTGAGTGCAGTGCCTATTGTGAGACTATGCACAAAATGTAAGTTTAATTTAGTGCAGAGCTTGGGAACCATTTTGAGAAAAAAACCCAACATAATATTTTGTAGCGAGAGCCATACCTTATTATTTAACCTCTTAGCGTTTCAACGGTCGAACTGTATTAACATATGTGTCTGTACGATGTCAACAGTCACTGAAATGTCAAGTCAAGTCAAGTCATTTTTATTTGTATAGCCCTAAATCACGAAGAGTCTCAAAGGGCTTCACAGATTGTTACACTATATTACACAAACTATTTTCAACCGACAAGAGGAGTAGGTTATTCGTATGCAATGGAGTAGAAGTGAGTTTTAAGTTTAGATTTAAACATTTCCACTGAGGTTGCAGATCGAATCTCAGGGGGAAGAGCATTCCACAGCACCGGTGCCCGGATGGAGAATGCTCTCGAACCAGCAGAAGACTTCTTTGCTCTCGGGATCATCAGAAGACCAGCACTCTCAGATCGTAGGCTTCGGACGGGGACATAGTGGCAGATCAGATCTGAAAGATAAGAGGGAGCAAGTCCATGTATGATTTTGTACAATACTAAGAGAACTTTGAAGTCACATCTTTGGCTAACTGGGAGCCAATGCAGGTTAGCCAAAATCGGTGTTATGTGATCGTACTTTTTTGTCCTAGTTAAAAGCCTCGCTGCGGCATTTTGTACTAGCTGAAGAGACTTGATTCTGGACTTCGGGAGACCGGAGAGTAGTGCATTGCAGTAATCGAGACGGGAGGTAACAAATGCATGAATTATAGTTTCCGCATCAGACTGAGACAGTATTGAACGGATTTTAGCAATGTTGCGAAGATGGAAGAAGGCAGTTCTAGTAATTTGCTTTACATGCATCTCAAAGGATAGATCAGGGTCAAATATGACACCTAAATTTTTAACTGAGTCACTCTGTGTGATGTGACATTTGTCAATGTTCACAGCAGTTTTTGAGAATAAGTCCCGGCATTTAGAAGGACCAATGACTAACATTTCGGTCTTTTCAGAGTTAAGACGCAAGAAATTGAGTGACATCCACTCTTTTATCTCAGTGAGACAGGCCTCCAAATTTCCACAGTTTAGTGTGGAAGATTCCTCCAACGGAAGATATAGTTGAGTGTCGTCTGCGTAGCAGTGGAAGCTGATATTGTACTTGCGAATAATGTCACCTAATGGAAGCATGTAAATGTTGAAAAGAAGGGGGCCAAGCACTGAACCCTGCGGAACACCGCAGGTAACATTAAAGGGCTCAGATGTCATTTCACCATATTTAACACAGTGCGTCCTATCTGAGAGGTAGGATTTGAACCACGAGAGGACGGCTCCTGAGAGACCAATCCATTTTTCCAACCGTTCTAGTAGGATATTGTGGCGCACTGTGTCAAAAGCAGCACTAAGATCCAGCAGCAGCAAAAGTGATGAAGCGCCAGAATCCATTGACATTAGGAGATCATTTGTCACCTTGATCAGAGCTGTCTCAGTAGAGTGGTTAGCCCTGAATCCTGATTGCATGGATTCAAAAAGGTTATTCTCCGATATGAAAGCATTCAGCTGCTGTGCCACTACTCTTTCGAGTACTTTAGAGAGGAAAGGTAGGTTTGACACAGGTCTGTAATTACTTAATATTTCTGGATCAAGGTTGGGTCGTTTCAGTGTGGGTTTAATAACGGCGGACTTAAAAGCTGCTGGAACTACACCTGAGGAGAGTGATGTATTTATAATATTTAGAATTGAAGGCCCAAGGACGCTAAAAAGACCTTTAATAAGTGAACCTGGGAGCGGGTCGAACTGGCAAGTTGTCGGTTTGGCCGCATTCACCACTTGTTTGAGATCATCAAGTGACAGTTCACTAAAACCGGCCATTTTCCCAGGGCAGCCACCCTGTCGTGCATCTGTAAATTTCAGTCCTTTAATACGTGTGGTACTAACAATATCTTTTGCAATTTCTTCCTGTATGCATTGAATCTTCTTAGTGAAGAAGACCATTAAGTCCTGAGCAGAGTGTGTCGAACTGTCTGCGATAGGCTGTTGCCTTGTAAGCGATGCTACAGTGTCAAAAAGGGCTTTGGGGTTGTTCATGCAACATATACCGTAAAAAGACTATAAAGCGCACCTGTGGGGAAAACGGATTTAATACATACACAAGCCGCACCGATATATTAGCTGCATGTATCCACATTGAGAACAGAAGTCCTTTTTAACTGAACAGTTTTAACGGTAAGAACTTGTATAGATTTGATGTTTCTCTGTTGCTTGCTAATTATCAGACATATCACATTACACCTCTGAGCCAATAGGTTGAAACACTTGTTTTCAGCGGAGTGGCTGAATCTAAGTCCTGACCTGACCATCACATGCCATCATATCCATGATCTCATAATTGGCTTATTGAACGGTAAATGATACCGGTTGTTATCATTTGATGCAGACCTGCAAGGTCCAGGTGCCCGTTGAAAGTAATCCAAGGAAAAAAAAGTATATATTTCTAAAGGTAAGGGTGGGAAAAATATATATGCACCTTTGTCTGCGGTGTCCACAAACATTCACCTTTACTGGTCCCTACTTCCCATAATCCCCCGCGTCTGTTACGCCCCTTCTTTTTAATTGGTCAGTGCAAGACTTATCAGAACAAGTGTCCAAAATAAATATAAATAAATACATGACAAAAATATACAGTTGCAAATACATATCATACATGGTTACACATATTTACGAAGAAAGACGGTACACCGAGAGAGTTTTCAAAGCTTTAATAATAATAATATAACTTTCATCCCAAACCGTACCTGTGAAAGGTACCACCACGCTACTCCTAACACGCTCGCAGGGCTCTAAGTGTAGCTGTTAATAAAAAGCTGTGCCGCAATTATGAAATTCACGGTAGGCTGTCCTCTTCTTTCTCGTCATTATTGATGTCTTTAAGGGCATCTTCCTCACATTTGAAACAAACCTCTATCCTCTGTCATAGGGACAATGCAGTTTACCTCGGTGCACAATTCCACCGGTCTAGATTTTACCTTTTGTACTCGAGTGCCGCTGGTGTTCGTTAGAAAAATTACTTAAAACTGAATAAGCCGCAGGGCTGAACATTTGGGAAAAAAGTAGCGGCTTATAGTCCGGAATTTACGGTAATTATAAAGCTTAAACTCTTGAGATCCATGATGTGATACCATTTCAAAATTGACTCATCACAGAAACATCACGATCAGTCTGAAACAATGTACCGTAAAAATATTAAGCCGAGGTAACACCTAAAAGTCCCACAATTACTTAAGATCGTTGAGACTCCTTTTGTCCTTTATTTTTTTTTCATACATAACTGTTTCAAAACGAGGTGCAAGCAGAGTTAATTTGTAAAAATGTCACAGGCGGCAGTAGCTCAGGAGGTAGAGCGCCCGTCTTGGGATCAAGGGATCCCAGTTCGAATCCCGGCTCGTCCGTGTTACATGTCGAAGTGTCCTTGGGTAAGACACTGAACCCCTAACACCCCCAATAAGCAGGTTAGCGCCTTACATGGCTGCAAGGCCGCTATTGGGAAATGTGGAGCACATTGTAAAGCGCTTTGGGAAGTCATTGACTTGAAAAGCGCTGTATAAAATGCAGATCAAATGTTATTCTGCAAACATGGAGTCCTTCCAATCAGGACTGCCCATTTAATACAACCATGTAAAATATTTACTCCAAAACACACGATAATGCAGAGATTAAAAAAAAAAAAAATCTGCCTAAAAGTATATCTGCTTGGTGGACTTTTCTTGTAGTTTTCCATTCGTTTTGCTCCAAAACCCCTCTTTAAAAAATAAGCAGACTTGTGAAATTATTTCCATTATGGCCGTTAGCCCTTGACCCCTTGATTGACATCACTCTCGGCCAATGGCAAGCTTTTTTTCATGGTCCACAGCCCGTGTACAACTCCTAGGGAAAAGTATGGAATCATCAGTCTTGGACAAGTACTCACTCCATTTTATTCTGTAGAAAAACTCCGATAAAACATGAAAAAATACTTAATTCTGAGGAAAAAAATAGGAAATTATGAAAAACAGACAAGGCAATAACAATCAAAACATATCCTCAGTATTTAGGTGCACCACCTTTAGCTTTTATGACAGCTTGCAATTTCTGAGGCATAGACTTGATGAGTGACAAACGGTATTCTTCTTCAATCTGGTGCCAACTCTTTTTGATCGCAGTAGCCAGATCATCTTTGCAGGTCGTAGCCTTGTTATGGACAGTTCTTTTCAATTTTCACTACAGGTTTTCAATTGGTTTGAGATCTGGGCTATTTGCAGGTTATGACATTGACTGGATGTGTCTTTCCCCAAGGAATGCTTTCACAATTTTTGTTCTGTGGCATGATGCATTGTCATCTTGGAAAATCATCATCCCCAAAAACATTTTCAATTGAAGGAATAAGAAAGCTGTCCAAAATGTCTATCAACTTGTGCATTCATTGCAGATTTGAACAAAGCCATCTCCCCAGTGCCTTTGACTGACATGCAGCCCATATAATTAAGGACTGTGGCAATTTCGATCTTTTTTTAGACAGTCCTCTTTGTAAATCTCACCGTAATGGCACAAAACAAAAGTTCCAACATGATCACCTTGTCCAATGCAGATTCGTGACTCATCACTGAAGTTAACCTTAATCCATCATCCACATTCCATGATTGCCTCTCCTTTGCCCATTGCATTTTTGCTCTTTTGTGTTTAAGATTCAATGATGGTTTCCTTTTAGCATTCCTATATAAAAATCCCATTTCCTTCAGGCGATTTTGCACAGTTCTGTCACATACATTGACTCCAACTTTCTCCTATTTCCTTTTCATTTGACTTGTGCATTTTCTGTTTTCAAAGAAAACAGTAGTTTGTCCTTCAGTAGTTTGTCTTGACGCCTACTGTCTTCCTTGGCCTACTAGTATGCAGGGTTGGGTCGGGTTACTTTAACTGGATTACTTTCAATTACTTTTGGATTACTCCAATACCAAATATGCTAATAAAAGACAAAAGAAACTAATAATGAATAAAATTACTACATTTTGTGCAGGCTTGGAATACATGGAACGGCAAAAATTATGTTGGCAAGCTGTTTGGATTTATTTTCATTTTGTTTCTGTCGCATTTTATGTTAGTTTTGCCGAAGATCAAAGAGATCAAAGCCAAGAGAGAAAGCTTACCACGTGTTGTGAGTCATAATTTTATTCATATTTAGTTTCTTTAGTCTTTTATTAGCATATTTGGTATTGGAGTAATCCAAAAGTAATTGAAAGTAATCCAGCTAAAGTAACCCTACCCAACCCTGCTAGTACGCTTGACTTTAACAACCTTCCCATGCTGTTTGTACTTGGTCCAAATCTTCCATACAAATGACTGTGACCGTAGTTTGCCCACCTCTGCGTTTGATGATTATATAATATTTAAGAAATAAGAATAATACCAGAGCCTATGTACCATATCAACAAATATACCACTTTTAATCTTGTTTCCCTCCAGGAATTTCTAAAGATTGTTGAGGTTTTTTTTACTAGGGTTGCAACTAACAGTCAGTTTCATAATCGACAAATTGGGCGATTTTTGTGATGATTAATCGATGACTTTTGATTTCTTAAAGAAATTTTGTATTTCCTCCTCTTTATTCAAATATGGAAGTTTTGGACGGATGAAAAAATTGAGCAAAAAAAACTGAATATTCTGCAGGACAAAAGCGGTTCTACAACTCCCAGCGTCACAACGGGATGGTGTGCACTCTTATTTGCATTGTTTTAACTTACATTTTGGCTCATAGATCACGTGATAGAACAAATCGATGATCTAATCAGTTGCCAAAGCTTTTAATCATCAACTTTAATATATTTTATCAATTAGTTGATGCATCTTTTTTTCATAGATAACTGTTTTAAGTTAAGGCGCAAGCCCAGTTCATTTGTAAAAATGTCACAAAAAACTACAAACTGTTTGTTACCGTAGAGAGCACCCTAACGTACTGCATTACGGCATGGTACCCAGGATGCTCTGCAGCGGACAGAAAAGACCTGCAGAGGATAATAAACACGGCCAGAAAGATCACTGGCTGCCACCTGCCCAGTATGGAGGATATTGCCAGCTCTTGCAACCTCAGCAGAGCCAAACACATCCTGAAAGACTCATTACAGCCTGGCAACTTTCTTTTCAAACTGCTTCTAGTTCTGTTCCCAAAAAGTCAGAACAAACAGACTGAAGGATAGCTTCTTCTCTAAAGCTATCAAAACACTAAACCACAGTTGTGAAACATGGTTAGAAAGTGTAATGTTCCTGTTCTAACAGCAATATCCTGGTCAAGTACAATACTTTGGTTACGTACAGTTTTTAGTTTAGATGCTCTTGACTAAATTCTAAAAGTTATGCAGAAGTATTTTATTTGCAGAAGTAGTCTTTTATTGCAGAAACATTCTCAACTAAAAGTTGTACTTTTTACTTATTTACACTTCATTTTCATACCTTTGTGCAATAAAATATTTTTTAGTCGACTGTTAGTTTTAATTTGTAATTGTAATTGTATTTATTTATTCAGCCAGTATAAACCATAAACATGATATATACAAGAAATCATTTGACACGCGAACACTCAATAATGATAAAATAATAGATTTAAAAGAATAGAGTAAAAAAGATATTGTAGTGTATAACAAGGTAATTATATACAATAGTTTAAAAAGAAAGAATATGTAAATAACAAGACTAGAGTAGAATAGGTCGTAGGAACGCCGTTGGCATAAAAATATTATACATAACCTAAATAAATTCCCGTTGAACATACGGATAGCGAAAGGGTAAAAACTCTTTAAGACGTGAAGTCTTGCTCGCAATGGAGCGAAGTTGGCGACCTAACGGCAGGTAATCAAAGTACGTGCGAGCAGGGTGACTGGGATCGTCTATAATTTGTAGTGTCCGTTTTCTAGTTCGATCGATGTAGATACTTTGCAGGGACGGGAGGCCAGTACCTATTATTTCCTCTGCCGACCTCACTACTGATTCCATCTTTGACAATTCTTTCTGATTGACGCGACCAAACCAAACTGTGATTGACCTAGTTAAAACTGATTCAATGATAGCACGATAAAAATTGACTAGAATGGATTGACGGACTCCGAATGATTTGAGTTGACAAAGGAAGTAGAGCCTTTGTCTTGGCTGACTTTAGAATATCAGTAGCATTGACAGTCCATGTGAGGTCATTTGACAAGTAAGTACCCAGAAACTGGAATGAATGGACCAGTTCCACCTCACTACCATTACTTGACAGTGGCACATGCGGTGGAGGCTTAGTACGGAAATGTATTATCATCTTAGTTTTACCTACATTCAATAACGGATTACTCTCATGAAACCAGGTGGAAAGTGAATCAATTTCTGCTCGGTATTCAGCTTTGTCTCCATTTGAAATAAAGCCAGTAACCGTGGTGTCGTCTGCATATTTAGCGAATAGTGAATGGTCAGAATTGGGTTGACAATCATGTGTGAATAGGGAAAACAAGGTTGGAGACAATGGACAGCCCTGAGGCGTACCAGTGTTGAGAATAGAACATGAATCTTTCTTACCAATGCGAACGGACTGTTCTCTATTGAGAAGGAAATCTAAAATCCAATTTGATAGTAAAACGGGAAAATTTGAGGTCATGAAGAAGTTTAAAATGCAGTTTAGAAGGAATGATAGTGTTGAAAGCCGAACTAAAATATATGAATAAAACCCTAACGTATAAATTCCTATGCTCAAGATGACTTAGAATCTCATGAATACAAATTGAAATGGCATCATCTACACTTCTATTAGCACGATACGCGAATTGGTACGGATCTAGATTTGATGGTAGAAAGGACTTCATGAATTTCAATACGATCTTCTCGAAGGTTTTCATGTAAGTCAAGTCACGTCATGTTAATTTGTATAGTTCACAAGGAGTCTCAAAGCGCTGCACGGACCACAGATTATTGCAAACTACGGACTATCATTACACCATCCCCTGATCTAAAACCTTGAGGGCAAGGAAAAACTCAAAAACCTCAACATAGGGAAAATGAAGAAACCTTGAGAAAATGAGATAATCCCCTTTTCAGCATGACCAGGCTGCAAGAGGTTGCAAGAACAAATAATACACAGGTATTGTTAACATAAAATATAGGTTATTTTTAAGCTATACAATAAAAGTGTGTTTTAAGCCTAGATTTAAACAGTTCCACTAAGGTTGCAGATCGATTCTCAAGGGGCAGAGCATTCCACAACACCACGGCCCGAATCGAGAACGCTCTCGAACCTGCGGATCTCTTCTTGGCTGATCTAGTAATATTCTTAACGTGTGTTTGGAAGGACAGATTGGGGTCAAATGTGACACCTAAATTTTTGACTGTCACTCTGGGTCATATTACATTTGTCAATATTCAGAGCAGTTTTTGTAAACAAGTCACAGCATTTAGATGGACCAATGATTATAATTTCGGTCTTTTCAATGTTGAGGCGTAAGAAGTTAAGTGACATCCATTTTTATATCTCAGTGAGGCAGGCCTCCAAATTTCCACAGTTTAGCGGGGGAGATTCCTCCATCGGAAGATCTAGTTGAGTGTAGCAATGGATACTGATATCATACTTGCGAATAATATCGCCTAATGGAAGCATGTAAATGCTAAAAAGAAGACGGCCAAGTACAGAAGCTCTGGAACACCACAGATAACACTAAAAGGCTCAGATGTCATTTCACCATATTTAACACAATGCATCCTATCTGAGAGGTAGGATCTGAACCATAATAGGCCGGTTCCTGAGAGACTAATCCATTTTTCCAGCCGGTCTAGTAGGATTTTATGGTCCACAGTGTCAAAAGCAGCACTTGTGTCCAACAGCAGCAACAGTGATGAAAAGTGCAATATCCCGGTTCAAGTGCAATTTGTGTATCATTCTAACTTCGATGTAAATACTTTATATTAGACGCAAACACATTCTTTTTTCTATTCTTGAGTCTTTATATAGTATATTTTTTGGCCAATTGTAATGCAACTATAATCTCGTAGAAATACAATGATAATAAAGGTGATTCTGACGTGTTTACCTTCAGTGGAGACGGCTCTGGGCAGAGAGACGTGCGCTGTGTACATTGCTCTGACCACTCCTACAGCTCATCCAATCAAATTGCTGTGTGTGCTTGGCTGACATTTCTGGGTATTTATAGTTATTTCTGTGGGTTTTCACCATAAAGAGTCTCATCAGTCAGCATAGATTATTTAATGAGCTTCCTTAGAAAAGATTCCTTACCGACGTACAGTGTGTTGTATTGTGACACTTTGACTGTAAACTGTAGTAGAGACAGTCAACTGGACCGAACAGCTTATGTTATCAGAGTTTCATCGGCTATGCACACACCAAACTTCACTCTGACCTTACCAGATTTTTACTCCTTTGAAGAAATTTGCATGAATACAATTTTATCACCGAGCCACATGTACGCATGAAAAGAACCAAATCTGTATTGTGTGCCCTAGATTCCCTGCACCTGAAATAGTGAGTAAGGAAGTGGAGTGATCAGTAAGTCCCCTCCCTGCCCGGGAAAGCAGTGGCCCACCCCCATGTTAGTCTAAAATTGGGTAATTATTTATTTTTCGAAGCTGATATTTTCTCCATTACTATAGGATTTCCAACAAGATTTAACTATTCAAAGTCTATCTACTTTTCTAGTTATTACCTTAACGTTTCTAAGGCCCGCCTGCGGGCTGTATAACTGTTCATAAACAAATTCATGTCTTTCCCATGTCACCAGTTACTGAAATATGTCGTGCCACATATCATTGGAAAGCAAGTTTGAACTCTTAGGATTCAACATATGATGACCATTTCAAAATATACTTATCACAGAAATATAACATTTAGATAGATAGATAGATACTTTATTCATTCCCGTAGGGAAATTCATACTTCCAGCAGTATCCTTGTGTTGATTATTAATAGATTAACAGGATGGCCTCGGGGTGCTGTGTTTGTAGTTTAGCAATAGCGGAGTGGATGACGTCACACGCTAGGCCAACAGTTCGACGTCCCTGCAGCAGATGGAAATCTTTGTCCCCAGGGTAACACTACCTCGTGTCCACGTAGATGGCGAGTCCACCTCCTCTCCGCTTCCCGCAGGCTTTTGTGTCTCTGTCTGCCCTAACAGCGCTGAAGCTCCACGTTACCGTCCGGGATGCTAAACGTGAGCCATGATTCCGTAAAACACAGCAAACTGCACTCCCTGTATGCTTTCACATTTACCATGATGACGGACGGTACCGAAAGCTTACATCGCCACTAGCCGCTTAGCCTTTACCTTAGCTCCGGCTCTGCAGCCACGATAGTGCCCCTCATCACGCCAGCACGAGAATTCTTCAGGGCAAGGAGTTGATTCCTCGAATAAACACATTTTTGTGCGTTAAAACCCATTAACATTGGATCGAAAGTAATCCAAAGTGTAGTTGTCAAACGGGACGAAAAACACCGAAGATAGAAGCAGACAATAAAAACAATAAATCGCAAAAAGAGTGAAATAACACGGACCTGCTGGAAAGGCTTCCGCTCGCGGCGGCGCCTATGATGTTTAGTCTGAAACAAGATTCCCGAAAACTAAGTAGCTGGTATTGCTCTCCTGAAAGTGCTGTGATGTTTCACTCATGACACGATTCCACGCAAACATTGTCTAGTTACATTCAAAGGATGCCAGCAAATCCAACCATGAAAAATATTTTTAAAAAATCAGACGAGAAAAAAGACCCTTTTATATCTGTGTGTTCCAACTTACATTACACAATGTTAGTAGGACTTACAGTGATTATTTTAGACAAAACATTCAATTCTTTCTTTGGGTATGTCTTGGATTGGGATTTTCCAGCAACGTTAAGGGGTTAACAAGGATTTGTTTTTTGGGCGATAGTAAGGGCTGCCAAAATTGATAGTTTTTTCATGTAGTACATTAGTAAAGATTTAGGGATAAATGGGGATCCTGCTATCCAATATACCAGAGAAATCTGGTCCAAAAGTCCATGACTGTTGTACTCAACCATAAAATGTGATAGTACATGTCGACAGCATTTTGCAAACACTGGAGATAGGCACCCTGGTTGAAGAATCATATTTTTTTAACATATATTTAGTTAAATGCGCATTATGTAGTATTTGATACTGAGCTTGTTGTGTGTACTGTATAGGTGTTTTGTCATTTTGAACGCATCATTGCAAGTTTGGAGCCAAGAATATCGTTCTGGGTTTATAGCTATATACTTTTCCTAAATTGATTATTGATTAAATACTGTAATGCATCTGTTGAAATCTAAAAAATTAAATGTTTTAAGAATTCTCTTCTGCCCTGGCAAATGTGAATTACTTTCAGAGTCATTAACATTGCATTAAAAAAAAACATTGTTGAATGTAACCCTTAAAAAATTAGTGCGTATGTGTGTGTGTGTGTGGTGGTAGCGTGGTTATATTGATTGTGTCTCGTTGTTTTAAAATACATTTTGAGTTTTCCTTTTTCAGACATGTAGCCTATGTTTGTCTATCAGATTAAATCAAACGAAATGGCTCATTTGAAATAGGATTTGATTTCTTCTTTTATCTGAAATATGGAAAAACTAAAAACCAATTCATTCACCATTTAATTCTCAAAACAAAGTCAACCATCGCAATGACATAGATTGAAAATAAGTGTTTATTTGATGTAATTTCTCTATCTTGGTTCTTCATCCAAATACCCAATTTTTGGTAGGATCTTTAAATACAAAAATAATCTATTGTTTTTAAGTTGTACACACATGTTCCTCCTCCAGGTTTTTGGTAACATACATTTTGTTTGACACTCAGCTTTTTTGTGTTTTATTTTTTAATGATATATTATCAATAGTCATAAAACCTCATGCACCGAATTATTTAGTAATTATTAATTTCATGTTTTGCTGGGGGATCTCTGAAAAACACAAAAATATGAACACAAATTTTTCACATTTTGAATTTATACACTCAGGATTCCGGGTTTTTCAGTCTACTGAGACAGCTCTGGTTTAGATAACCAACAATCTTTTCCTGGCAATGGACTTCGGCGCTTCATCAATAATGCTGCTGCTGGACATAGGTGCTGCCCTTGACACTGTGGACCATAATATCTTACTAAATCGTCTTGAAAAATGTATTGGGGTTTTAGAAACTCGTCTTATGGTTCATATCTTATCCCTCAGATAGGAAGCACTGTATTAGATATGGGGATATGACCCCTGAGCCCTTTAGTGTTACCTGTGGCATTCCGCAGGTCTCAGTTCTTGAAATCTTTTCAGCATTTATATGTTAAATGATATTATTTGCAAGGATAATATCAAAATGGAGCATTGTCCATTCATTCAGGCCCCGGCGCTACGGAATGCTCTGCTCTCTGAGGTTCACTCTGCAACCTCATTAGAACTGCTTAATTCTAGGCTTACAACACACTTCTATTCTTCTATTCTATAGTTTATGCATGATCAATGTTTCATGTTGATAATGTCTGTATTGTTGTTGATGACCTTCTATATCTGCCCAGTCAATGTAGAAGGGGAATACCTCATTTGCGGTCCCTTCTTAAGGTTTCTTAATTTTCCTCATGCTTAGGTTTTAGGTCAGGAAAAGGTGTAATGATAATAGTCTTTAGTCTACACAGCCATTTGAGACTTCTTGTGATTAAGGGCTATACAAATAAACATGACGTGACAAAAGACTACATATTTGAGGTGTTTCAAGATATGATGTTTTGAAATTGTTTTTTACATGTTAAGTGTTTTCTTGTTTTGTGACTTCTCAGTGGAACCTGAAATGAATGACGCAATAAGTCAATTGTGTTGTGTATCACACTATTGCCATCAGAGTGTAAGTGCCTGTTTTCCTCTTCTGTCATATACTGTACTTTCCAAAAAACTAAATATTTCACAGGACTGTTATGCAGTTGTTAGTGGCGGAGCAGAAGAGACCAAAGCACTTCTGCAGAATCGTTTTGATCACATCTTCTACACAGGTAAATTCACTTATTCCTGAATACATTTAAAATCTTGAAGAATTTTTGATTTTTATCATCCAGTAGACAAAGATAGAAGTTTAACAAAGGAGGGGTATAAAAGAAAAGTAAATGCACACCAAAGGTGGTGGGACTGTGGGTATGTTTACACGTCGTGGTGGTCCATGCAGCCCTTTTAGACTTTTTGTGATTAAAATGATTCCCAAATTCCAAAACATATAAAATATGAGACAATACTACATTTTTTGTATGATATCTATCAGGTAACACTAAAGGGCTCAGGGGTCCTATATGTTATATATACAGTGGGACCTCGCTACTTCTTCGCTAATTTGTTTTCGCTAATTTGTTTTCGCTAATTTGTTTTCGCTAATTTGTTTTCGCTAATTTGTTTTCGCCAATTTGTTTTCGCCAATTTGTTTTCGCCAATTTGTTTTCGCAATTTTTTTCTTTTTAAAGCATTTTTGAAGGGGCGTCGCGACTTCGCAGATTTTCACTTTTCGCGGGTGGTTTTGGTCCCCATTAACCGCGATACCCGAGGGACTATCTATCCCCCTCGGATGGGTCTGGCCTTGATGCGGCGAGGGGGCTTGCGTGTTCCAGTGACCTTGGAGAGCGATACCCTCGGGAGCTTGCTCCTGGTAGGGTCACCCATGGCGGGCCGGTCTCCGGGGTGGGTTCCAGACAAACAAAGACCCCAGCGTGTCGGTACGCTGTGAGATGGCAGCCCCACTAACCGACTATCCTGCGGAGGGCTAACAACTCACCCAGGAGAAACCCCCTTTGTTATGAAACTGACCAGAGAAAGAAGCCGGACTGACCAACACGGTAACGGACCCCAGCCTGCCCCCGACCAACGAGTACGGATTGACCTTCGTCGTAAGACCCGTGTCGCCACCTGGAATGTCCAGACACTCCTTCGCCCCGGAGCTGCCACCCTGCTGTCCCGAGAGCTCTGTCGCTATAACATCACCCTGGCAGGGCTCTGTGAAGTACGATGGCAAGGCAATGGTGAAACAACAGCTGGCAACCATTGCTACATCCGGAGTGGCCCCGAGAGTCGGACCGGCCTTTGCGGTGTGGCTTTTGCCATTCCAAAAGCCCTCCGGAGGTCCCTCATCAGCTGGACACCCATAAGCGACAGACTACTGTCTGCTTGCTTCCTCCACCATCACAGCAAGATGACAGTGATTGTCGCCTACGCCCCCACCGATGTCGCTGATGAGGGTGCGAAAGACGCGTTCTTTGATCAATTCCACCAGGCTGTCGACCAAGCCCCACCACACGACGTCACCATCATCCTCACTGATGGCAACGCCACTCTATCCAGCAATGATCGCACAATGACACCTGGTTTTCCCGGAAACGCATCCATCACTGGACGTGGTACAGCCCAGATGGCAGAACCAGGAAGGCATTGGACCACATCCTGATATCACGACGCTGGAAGTCGTTTGTAACCAACTGCCGGGTGTTCAGAGGAGCACAGCTTGGCAACACAGACCATCGTCTGCTGGTGGCCCAGCTCAAGCCAAAGCTCCGAGCCAACCAGCACAAGACTCTGCCTCGCCCCGACTCCTCCTGACTCAGCGACCCCAACATCGCCAGAGACTTTAGTTGCTCCATCCGCCGCACTCTCGATGCCCTGGCTCCTGACAAGCTGACAGACTGGGCGGCCTTCAAGGAAAGTGTCCTCCAGTCTGCTCACAATGTCCTCGGACGCCCGCGATCCTCCCCGAGAAAGCCCTGGATATCAGAGAGGACACTCAACATCATAGGCCAGCGGCGCGAGGCCCGGCTCCGAGGCGACCTCACGGAGTATCGGAGACTGAACCGCCTGCGCAATGTGGCCATCGCTGAAGATAGGGAGAGGTTTTGGCAGGCAGAAGCCCAACATCTTGAGTCCGCGGCCAACAACAACAACATGAGCCGCGTATTCAGTCTACTACGCCAAGCCCGTAGCGGCCCACACATGAAGACAGCCCTGGTAAAAGACTCAGACGGCAACCTCATCATGACAGAAGCCAACTGCCTCGCGCGCTGGAAGGAGCACTTTAGCCTCCTCTTGCAGCACAGCACCATCCCGGCTGATCCCACCCTCCTAGTGGCTGCAAACACGGCACTTCCTAGCGACGCCTGCTGCACAGACCCTGTAACACCAGAGGAAGTGAGAGCTGCTCAGAAGAAGCTGAACACCAAGAAAGCCCCCAGCATCTGTGCCATTACCGGTGAGATGCTCAAGGCCGGCGGTGATGGCATGGTGGAGTGGCTAACCTGCCTATTCAACCAGGTGTGGGAATCGGAGCAGCTGCCCACCAACTAAACCAGAGGAGTCATCATGCCCTTCTGGAAATGCAAGGGTGACAGGCTTGTCTGTGGAAACCACAGAGGTATAACCTTACTCTCCATCCCGGGCAAGGTCTTTACCAGGATCTTGCTCAGCCGTGCCCTTCCAGCAATCAGAAGCTGCCGCCGTCCCCAGCAGGCTGGCTGTATGCCCAACCGCTCCACAACGGACCACATCTTTGCCGTCCGTTTGCTGATAGAGAAGACCTG